>NW_026706370.1:0-173779 GCF_029867415.1 Vicia villosa | reverse complement strand
TCTTGTAATAAGCAGGGAAGAATCTATTCAGAGATGAAATATTTTCACCTGGTAACGGACCCATAAAAGCAAGAGATTTTCCAGAAAGTTCAAAGGGAATGATTACCTGGGAAGCGTAAATAGCGCGTACTTCTTCGATGTTAAGGTTTGGAATGTGCTCTTGTTCCCCTGACCGTGTTGTTGATTGGAGCTTCAGAACAGGTTGAAGAACATTTGAAGATGAAGCCATAGAGAGATTTTTGATTGAGAAAGCAAGATTTTGAAAAGATTGAGGATGTTGGTTTTTCTGTTGAAGAAGATGAAGAAATAGGAATGAAAGGTTGTATAGAAGTGCAAGACCAAGTATTTAAAGGTTTAACGGAAACCCTTTTTAAATCTTTTGGGTAAAACTCAAAGAACACGTGGCGGCTGGTGATTTAATCCGACGGCGGTCGAGTAAATTAGCTTCACTCCTAGTATGTAGGAGTAATGATCAAGAAGTAAGGTCAAAAACGTGGGAATGTAAGTTATGAGAAGACATCTTTGAAAATGACAAGACGTTTCGGGAATAGGGTCATCAATGATTATGACGTTAATCAGCAGTCTTGGAACTCTCAAAGATCAATAAGAAACGAAATCTTATGATGACAAGAAACGCCTATTTCTGTTGATTTTCGAAACAGACATTTATTGGGGGCAATTTGTTAGCTGAAGATTTTGTCTTGTAATATTTGTCCTTCGAAGAAGTGGAAAATCGAAGGAAAGATGGTTACTGATGGCCATCCCTTAAAAATAAAAGAATGGCTACTGATGGCCATGCTTCGAGAATAAAGATTTCTAAGTTCGTTATGAAGATAATGAATACTGAAAGCTAGTGAAAGTATGTGTCTTCGGGGACTTAGACAAAATTTATAAAATATATTCAAGTATTACTACTTAGCTTGTTTTCGTAGTGTTTTTAATACACTGCCACGCGTCGAAGACGGACTCAGGCGGGAAGATTTGAAATTCGAAGACGGTTTCGTAACTGTCCAAGTAACAGACGGCGTCGCTGGAAGTTCTTATGAGAGACGTGGCAGCAGATTAGTGTAGGACCGTTAAGGTCGAAACTAGTATAAATAGGAGTCTTAATGTTAGGATTCTGTGTGTTCATTTTGTACAAATCACTCACATATTTACTCAAGTATCAAGCGTTAAGAGAAAGAGTTCGCTGAGAAAATGTACGTATGACACCACCACTTTAATACATGTGTATTATCTTTTGTTTTTCAAATATCTTTCAGAATTACTGCATTCCATTTACTTCTTGCCATTAACATTTCTGTATCTTTACTTTAATGTCATTTACTTTCGAATTACTTTCATGTTATTTACTTTCAAAGTCTTTAACGTTTCTGCATTCTAAGATTCTTTACGTTTTAACAGTCCTTTTAGTTTCATATGTTATGTTACTTATCTTTTCATTGAAATCATACTTACATATAACAAAGTGATTATCAAGATTACTTGTTCTTTAATCGAACAACGCTTATTGAAGGAGACGAATCATGAATATGGTTCGAATGAACATTGATAACAATCTTTTTGACTATGTGTCCTAGGATCAATCTAGTCGATCCTGCGAGTAACCAAATCATATTTATTATAGTTTGGAAGACTAGCGGTTGTTTACCGGAAATCACCGTAAACACCTAGACTTGACATTTCCACTCCCCTAGCCGTAACCATCATTAAATGATGACATCACTTTTCCAAAACGTCTATTTGAGACGTGCGTGTATCAGTTTTCAAAATGATTACACTCCAACTTCTAAGGTGGGAAACGGCGGAAGCCATAACTTCTCTTGGGGATACCAAACGCAGTCCAATCAACACTTAAAAGATAAATCGTTCTTTTAAGGCAACCGTTTTCTATATAAGGCTTAGCATTCTACTCATTCTTTCATTCTCTTATCAAACTCTTATCAAAGGTTTCCTTTCTTCTCCTTACCCTTTCAAATACAGAGTTTGATAAAACCTCTTGCACTCCTCATCCTCACAATGGCGCAACCTTTAACTTACGCTACCATCCGGTCCTGCATCAAAAAGGAATTCAATCTCTCTGAAGAGGAATTCGATGAAAACCGCATCAATATTGGCGTACTCTTTGCTGACCAACAACTCCAGTTTTATCAGGAAATCTTGGAGGGGTCCATTTATCCTAACATGCTGGCAGATTTCTGGATGTTTGCGTCCCTCCGCATAGATCCAGAAGGAAGAACCACCATTGTGTCTCAAGTTCGAAGGGCTCACATTACCATTACTCCCTCAACCATCTCTGAACTGCTGAGGTGTGATAATTTTGGAGAATCGTTTGATGATAGCACCATTAACATGACTACCTCTGATGTCCTGAGGTCCCTCATGGCTAATGATCCCTTTAGCGCTAAGATCATTAGGGTTTGGCACCAACTTTTAGTGGGTAACTTTCGTCCACGAAACCATGATCAAGACAGCATCATGGTAAAAGATTTGGAGTTCATACTCTGTGCTCTCCGAGGAAGGAAAATCAACTTTCCATTGCTGATCTTCAAGCAGCTTGTCGAAGCTGTTGCCATGGCTGCCTCTCGTCAAGGTGTAGTGACGTGTCTTCCTTATGGAAGGTTGCTGTCCTACATGTTTCTCAAAAAAGGTGTAGTGAGGAGAATGCGCAAGTCAGGATCTCTGGATCTCTTTGAAGCAGAAAGCTTGCTCCTGCTATCCTTGGAAGGTATAGAACAAAGGATCAACTAGAGGGTGCGTTGTTTGAAGCTTTGATGGAGATGTTATAGGTCTTAGTTTTATTTTTTGAATGCTCCTTTTAATAGCCTCTAGTATGCTTTTATTTCTGTAGCCTTTATTGTTCGTGGGAACACACTCTTCCAGAATGAATGTACTCTTCTGATCTTAATGAAATTTATTTTGACATTGCTTTGTCTTCTTACTTTTATTTACCACATATCTTGTTTAAACACGAAGCCATTTTGATGCTTGTTCAACCATTTTGGCCTTCGTAGCATACTTTGAATATCTACGTTTTTGCAATTTTTACTTCATGCATGCTTGGTTTGTATCTTTTTAGATACTTCCCGTTCACTCTTAAGATCCTACGATCTTCTGCCAACTCTTCTATCTCATAAGCGTTATTTGAGAATACTTTTAAGATTCGAAAGGGTCCTTCCCAATGTGGGGACCATTTACCTAAAACCTGATTCTTTCGATCTATAGGCAAAATAAATTTCCAAACTAAGTCATTATTAATAAATGTTTTACCTTTCACCTTTTTATTATATGCTCTGGACACCCTTTCTTTTTGTCTTTTTATCATTTCCAACGCTCAAAGTCTGTCTTCGTCCAAATCCACCAGTTCGTTCATCATCAATTCCCAATATATGTTTGGAGGGATTTCTCCCTGTCTTTGGATCCGTACTGATTGCAAGTAGATCTCAACTGGGAGCACTGCATCGTGTCCGAACGTCAATTGGAAAGGTGTGGTGTTTGTAGCTTCTTTTGGCGACGTTCGACAGGCCCAAAGTGCTTGGTCCAAATTTTATGCCAACTTTTGGGTTTTTTCCCTACGTGTTTCTTTATGAGACCAATTATGATCTTATTTGCTGCTTCAACTTGTCCATTTGCCTGAGCGTAGTAAGGTGTAGAAGTAAACAACTTGAACCCCATTTCTTTGGCGAAATCTTGCATCTTTCGCCCAGTAAACACTGATCCTTGATCTGTGGTTATACTTTCTGGGATTCCGAATCTGTATATAATGTGTCTTTGAATAAACTCAATCACAGCCTCCTGATCCACATTTGCAAGTGGTATCGCTTCGACCCATTTTGTGAAGTAATCTATTCCCACTAAGATATATCCTTGACCTTTAGAAGATTTGGGGTGAATTTCCCCAATTAAATCTAGTGCCCAACCTCTGAAAGGCCATGGCTTTATTATTGAACTTAATTCATTTGCAGGAGCATGTTGAATACCTGCATGTTCCTGACACTCTTGACATCCTCTTGCAAATTCTATGCAATCTTTTAACATAGAAGGCCAATACATTCCATATCGAAACAGGAGCCATTTCATTTTGTGCCCTGCTTGGTGTGCACCACATGCTCCACTATGTACATTCGAGAGAGCCAAATATGCTTGAGCTTCACCCAGACACTTTAGCAAAACTCCTTCAGGAGTTTTCTTAAACAATTCATTTCCCATTAGGAAGTATGATAAGGCTCGATACTTTACCTTTCTATCCATGTCCGTCGAAGGATCCTTTAAATAGTTCACAATTGGACTCCTCCAATCGGTATCTGCTAAAGAGTCTATATTTAAAACTTCAAACTCCTCTTTGTTAGCAAAACCTAATTGTGAGTTCTCCAGATCACTTGGGGAGAGCTTGGTGGCCATTGCTTTGCCTCTTACTTCGATCAGTTCTTCTAGTTTTTCTTTTGATACCCGGTATCCTGAGGCTAACTGTGCCAAGTCATTCGCTTCTTGATTATTCAACCTTGAGACGTGATTTAAATCCACGTACTCGAATTTTTTATGCAACCTATTTGCTATGACAAAATACATGATCAAATTTTCTTTGATACATTTGTATTCTTTCGTCAGTTGCTTAATCACTAGTTCGGAGTTTCCTTTAATTTCGACTCTAGTTGCCCCCAATTCTAACAAAGCTTCAAGTCCAGCGATCAGTGCTTCGTATTCAGCTCCGTTGTTGGAGCATAAGGGACCTTCAATCTTGTACTTGAGCTTTGTTGTAATTCCATCAGGAGAAATTATTAGTATTCCAACGTCGGCTCCTTCTTTATGGGTTGAACCATCGAAGTATAACTTCCAAGGCTTCAATTCTACATATTGTTGAGGGTTCTCAACCACTGCATGGTCAACAATGAAATCTGATACGATCTGACCTTTCATTGCTTTAAGGGGTTGGAATATCAAAGAGTACTCAGTAAGGGCCAAAGCCTGTCATACCCCAAATTTGTCCTACCCTTTAATTTCTAACTGGCTTTAGCTTCACATTTCATCTGCATCTCTCTATTAGGTCATTCAACATAACATCATGCATCATTAATCAATAAATCTGGTATGTGGTCGAGGATCTTGGTAATTAGAGTTCTCTGTGGCTTTAAGGCTTTCATCTCAAGTTACTCTTTCATCGTCAACATGCACCTAAGGCAAATGGATTAGGATTTCTTATTCATCATGACTGAGCTTGTTGACTACCATCTACTAAGGCTATTTGGTTTAAGGTCTCATGTCACTTGGAGCTTATGGGGTGAATTGTAAGACAACGGGTCGCGGTACAAGGCATAAGAGACAAAAGTTTCTCTATGGTTCAAAACACGTCCTTCATTTCAATACTTGTGGCTTGTAACGCAAGTTACTTGGTCAAAGTTTAGATAAGTCATTGAAATTGATTTGAAGATTAATGGCTTAAAATCATAAAAAGAAGAAATAAAGAGGAAGGGGAATATTCATGTGGATTTCTAGGAATGCAACTTATTTGGAATTTAAGGTATCCATCACCATTGTTCAAAATCCATCCAAAATTGTCAAAATGTCAAGAAAAAAAACAAATATGTTCATCATCCATTTCCAATACAAACATATTACAAGACATCTTTCAAATACATTCAAACACCATCATATCCAAAGTTCCATTACAATTTCCTTCACCATTTTATTGAAACTTTGCCCATTACAAATGCAAGAAGTCATTACAATCTAAAAGGGACTATAAAAAGTGAAATTACAAGAGGAAAAATGCACATTTTGACAAAATTGGCCCAGGATCTTTGACCTATGCTATTGACTTCCTAAAGCCTATCATACAGCATTCATGTGATTGAATCTTCAACTCCAAAAGAGCCAATTCTCCTTCAATTCTTTTCCTCTTCTTCATGAGCTTTTAACATAACAAAACCTGCAGAATAAAACATGGGCATACATTAATTCAAAATCATGCGGCCAACACCAAGACAAAGGGTAACACTGCAAGGTTATGGACTATTCAGGATGTTCATCGGTCACAGCTCAAATTCTATACACCACACTTATCCATACTCAACATTTCAATCTATTCGCACTATTTCACATACATAAAACCACCTACAATTACAATCTAAATCTGCAACCATAATCAAAGGTCAACATTCAAACCAAAAACCATACAATACATACAAAATCCTAGCCATTCATACAAAGGATCCTCCAAGCCAAACCGTGTCGAAGTCGAACACCATCCAAACACTTGAAAACCTGCATTAAGTTCACATTCAGATCAGCGTGTTCAAGCTATTCACATGTACATACACAGTCAGCTCAATTAAACCAACCATCCCAGACCAAGTACAGAAAATAAGGAATCCAGAATTCAAACAAGAGGAACGCGTCGGTTCGACAACAAAAGATTCAGCCCCTGCTGGCATACATCAGTATAAGAGCAAAAAATGCATCCATTGTAGCCCTGCAATAACAAATTGGCCGCACCCCACATGAAAAACCCGCAGCCCTGCACATTAACAAAAACCAACAGAGAAAGTCACTAACTCGTTCAAGCTTCCTAGCTGAATTGACAACTACCACTTACCAAACATCCACACACTCATTCAGCCATCAACATAAAAGCAGAGAAGAGGGTAACAGAATCGTGACCATACTAACAGAATTTAACAGTTAACCTATAACTACCTTCTAACTAACTTCATAACAGAATTAACTAACCCTAACTGAATTGCCAGCTCAGCTTTAATCACCACCCTTCAATTCCTAACAGACTCTCTGCAATCAACAGCTGAGATTTCCTCATCAGATTCAATCACCTCAACCTATAAAAGCTCCCTTCCCTCCAAAATTCAAGGTTCACGCCATTTTCATCTCTCCACACGTTCATTTTCACCCTTCACGCTCATTCACCACCAACCTCCTTCCACCTTGACTCTCATCTTCAATCTCTCTCTGAATCTTCTCTCCACACCAATTCATCACACCACACCATCACTTTCAGAATAAAAAGAAAGAAAATCCATAAAAGATAACAGAGTCAGAGATCGATACCTGATTCAACCACCATTCCTCAGAAAAATCTTCAACTTGATTCTCCTCCAGTCACGTTTATGCATCAGAATCGATCTTCATCACTCTTCAAACTTCTCCCTTCATTCTCCGTTCACGATCTCAAATCATCAACAGGATCACTTTGCTCTGCGATCTTCAACGCATCAATAATCATCTTCACCTCACGTTGAATCACCGTACTATGTGTCATCTTCATCATTCAAAGAACTTCATTGCATCATCGTCTTCCTCAGAGCATCAACATCAATCTGCCACGACCACAACGTCCTCATCATCATCGCAAGATACAACGGAAGGATAAAGAAGAAAAAAACGAAAAGGTAGAAGAAGAGTAACGAAGGAGCAAAGCCTACCTCCGTCAAGATCGAAGGAGCATCGGACTTCTCTGATTGGTTAAAATTTCCGACTCTCGCGTTACATGTCAATCTGAGATGAATAAAAGGAAGAGAACTCGAGCCACCGCGCCGTTCCATTCGCGGCCATGAGAGCGTTCGACGAGGAGAAAGAGAGCGTCATCGGAGTGGTGTTTGTTAGGGTGGCGCCGCGAATTTGATCGGAGAAGAAGTATGCTTCACCGCCGTTTACGCGTCGTGAGAGAAGGAGAGAGTTTCATCAGATAAGCTGAAGCGTCACAAGTAACAAAACCTAATCCTCTTTTTATTTTTTATTTTGATTTTGTTTAGTCACAATAATTGATTAGAGTTAATTGAGTTTAATTAGTATTAACTGGAACCAAGTGTTGAGAATTAGGTGGTGATTAAGTAAAATCAGAGTTAATTGTAATTAGGAAGATAGTTAGCTTGTATTAATTAAATCAATTGACAATTAAAATCTGAATGCGTGCTGATCCATCAACCTTGGGCCTACAATTTGCTAATCACACAACCCTGAGCCCATGTATTCTGGTTCTGAAGTTAATAGCATGAAAACATCGTGGGCCGAATTCACTAACACACCCCCTGAGGCCCATCATCACTTTTTTGATAAAGAACCAAGCTGAAACAAAAACCTGTTGGGCCTCTGTACCAGCCCTGCGCCCATACTACTTCCAGCACCATTAATTTCAGTTTGAACCCCCTGACCACACTATTTCATGTTAGATCTTAGTTTTCTTCACATAGTTTTTTTTCTATTATTTTTAGTTGATAAAAACATGATAAAACCTTTAACATTTTGTTAGATTTTTAGGTGATCATTGACATTAGAAAACTCATAAAAATAGTAGTACTTTTTAGTTTCATTTTTGTACTAATGCTTGAATCGTTTTGTACTATTTCCATGTTCGTTTTTGTATAATTGTTGTGTGACTTTGTTGCTTAGCTTTTGGCCTTATTTTAGGCCTATGTTGTTATACCACTTGTATGCTTCTTTTAGAATCTATTCCATGTTAACATTAGGATTTAGACTTGTATAGACAACTTAGATTAGAATTTAGGATTAGTTCCCTCTTGCATTCTTTTCTCTTTTCAACTCTTTAAAATACTTAATAAAAGGAAGATGCGAATCACATTAAGAAAGTGATAGAGAAATGAGTGGGATTCATTCCCTAATCTATTTCTCAATCGCTTAGTGGCATAGAAACGAGTGGGATTCATTCCCTAATCTGTTTCTCGGTCACTACTTAATGGGAGAGAAATGAGTGGGATTCATTCCCTAATCTGTTTCTCAAACATTAATTAATGGGAGAGAAATGAGTGGGATTCATTCCCTAATCTGTTTCTCGAACATTACATAATGGGATGGAAGTGAGTGGGATTCATTCCCTAATCTGCTTCTCGATCATTATACATTTTTATGTGATTCAACTCGCAAAGTAAATTCCCTTAAAAAATACACAACCAAAAACACTTTAAAACACCTAATAATGGTTCAAAACTAAAACAAAGTAGAGAAAGTGGTGAGTGGCCCGGTATTGGGAACTGTTCATCACTCATCTACCCTAAAAGACACAAACCAATCATTTCTTTTCCTTCTTTCTAAGGGCAATGTTATTTCCGCTCGAACGCATCGTAGGCTGTCCCCTTATGCAAGAGCGCGAACGTTAACTCCGCCCAACTAAAAAACACAAAAAACAAACAGAAAATCGTGAGCCGAGCTACGGTAACTCTGATTCCTGAAAAGGATACGTAGGCAGCGGGGTAGGGCCCGTGCGAGTACAATTCTTTGTTTTCCCTACATTTTGCATTCATTTCGCGTTTAGACATAGACATAGTTATACACCCTTTAGATAGAAACAGACATAGGTGGATACCATCGAGTACGATGGGCGTGAGGGGTGCTAGTACCTTCCCCTCGCGTAACCGACTCCCGTACCTAGATTCTCTGGTCGCAAGACCCTGTTCCTTCCTTTGTTAGGTTTCCTGATATTCCTTTCCCTTGTGGGATAAATATATTGGTGGCGACTCTGTTCATTTTTTCGCGAGCATGCGACAGCTGGCGACTCTGCTGGGGATGTTGTTAGACCTGTGCTGGTCCATTCTTAGCGAGTCGATCCTAGCCTTTGTTTGTTTCTTTTATTGGGTGTTTATTTGTTTGCTTATATGTTTTCATCCTGTATATATGCTCGCATATCATGTTTATTTCCTGCTTGCATATCATATTTACTTTCCCGCATTCTGGACTATATTATGGGTCCCCGTGGGGGCCACATATTTTCACTGTTTGCAGGTTGGGTGGGATGATTCTATGAGGTAAAAGGCCCAATACCCGGGCCAAAGTTGACACATAGGATACCTAGGATAGAATGGATAGTCATGACGCCAACAGAATGTCAGGTTCTGTTGATTGCGATCATGAGACCCACGACCAGCCGAGGTTCAAATGAGATACCGTTGTTGGCATGTATTTGCGACAATGATGGTGTTTCAGGAGAACTGATAACGCTGGAAGCTATTAACCTACCTTGACTTAGATTCACCTGTGAGTGGGGTGGGATATACATGACAGGTACCGTTGGTGACTATTCTGTTCTGTTGGTGACTATTGGTTTTCCTGGTATTCAAAAAGGTGTCGGACCTTTGATCCTGTGACATTTGACCTGTATCAGTTATTCAGAGGATTGTACAGTGGTCACTAAGATTATATGGACCGTGGATCCCATGCTTTTGCATTGCATAACATCATTGCTTTGTCCACTCCATTCATGAAAGATCCTAAAGTCTATTTCCAAAAAAAGAGAAATGAAAAGAAAAGATATGTAAAAGAAAAGGAAATAGAAAAGCAAAAAAGAAAAGAAAAGATATTCTATACAAAAAAAAAGGAAGCTTTAATTCCAAAAAAGAAGAATGAAAGTGTGTGAAAAGACTTTAGGATCTCTCATAAATGAAACATGCATTCATACTATCATGCATTTCATGGTTCTTTCAAAGACTTATGGGACCATTTCTATCCAGATTTCAAGATCAACAACAGATTTGACTTCTCATTGCCACAACTCCAAGATCAACTATGGAACAACTCCGTGAGGAAATGGATGAGATGAGGGAACAAATGGGTCATCTTATGTTGGAGATGCAAGAATTGATCCATAATCAGGATGCACTAAAAGAGGAAAACAATCAGTTGAAGACTCAGTTGAGCCTGGTCATGGAAGTTCTGAAGACGGTACTAAGAAAAGAATGTGATGTCGTCCCTGCTGCTGCAACAGAAATTGTTGACTCTTTCTCTTCAATAGGATCTCTTTCCACTCATGGGATGCCTCAGAGAGCTCCCCCTCAAACTCAAGTGCCGTTACCTCCACATCAATCTATTCACGTCCTTAGAATGAATCAAGGGAGCCAAATGTGTGGGAAAAAGCCTAAGATACCTCAGAGGCTTCTCAATCCGATCCCGATACCTTATGCTCAGTTACTTCCTCGCCTGCTAGAACTTCAGTTGATTGAGCTACGAGATTTGGCTACGCCTGAAAAGCTTCCCCCCAATTTTGATGCCAATGCTCGATGCGAGTTCCATTCTGGGGCACCTGGCCATGATACTGAGAATTGTAGGGCGCTGAAACATCAAATTCAAGATCTTATCGACTCAAAAGTAGTTTGGTTCATCCCGGAGGGTATGATTGTTCAAGGAAATAAGATTCCATATGTGGTGGAGGAAAAGGTTGATTCATACTTCTATGAAGGATCTACTTCAAATCAGAAGCATAATGCACCATCTTCGGTTCCAGATTTCCCACTTCATCAGTCTCCGTTTGTTTCACAGCCAGATCAAAAGAGGAAGACACCTGAATAGAATGGGTACTTGAATCATTGCCATCAACAGGGTCCACAAATGCCAAGGAGACCACCAAGAAGAATTGACCCAATTCCTATGACCTATAGTCAGCTGCTTTCTCATTTGCTCAAGGATTCTTTGGTCCAACTAAGGGAGTTTAAGCCCCCCCAACACCGATTCCTCAAGGATATGACTTAAATGCAAGGTGTGAGTACCATTCTGGGACGTCTGGACATTCAACTGAGGATTGTAATGTTTTGAAACACAAAGTCCAAGATCTCATCGACTCCAAAGCAATATCATTCACTCCAAATGGCCCTCACGTAAATTGAGGAGTCATGAATATCCGTATTCCATAAAGCATCACAAAAAAAATAAAATAATAAGCCCAGATGGAGTTAAGGCTCCTCAACGATGGCAATCATCATTTGATTTTTGTATTCTCATTTCAGTATTTCCTGTTTTGTTGAAGGCTACTTCCATGATTGAACTTGTTGGTATGATAACAATAAAAGCACCACAAAGTCTTGAGCAACTTTGTCAGAACCTTTTTCATGTGGTAATCAAGAGTGTTCTGTAGAAGCATCTCTCATTCTCAAGGTTCTTGTGCTCAGTTGTATCCGTGGAGGTTGGTGAAGGATAGAAAAACACTTAGAAAGGGGGGGTTTGAATAAGTGTAGCTTTAAAAACTTGACAGATAAAAATAAATTGCACAGTTATTTTTATCCTGGTTCGTTGTTAACTAAACTACTCCAGTCCACCCCCGCAGAGATGATTTACCTCAACTGAGGATTTAATCCACTAATCGCACGGATTACAATGGTTCTCCACTTAGTCAGCAACTAAGTCTTCCAGAGTCTTCTGATCACACACTGATCACTCCAGGAACAACTGCTTAGATACCCTCTAAGACTTTTCTAGAGTCTACAGATCCACACGATCACTCTAGTTACAACTGCTTAGTTCACTCCTAAGACTTTCCTAGAGTATTCTGATCCACACGATCACTCTAGTTCCTTACAACTTAATGTAATCAATTCTAAGAGTTTACAAATGCTTCTTAAAAGCGATAATCACAACTGTGATATTTCTCTTAACGTTTAAGCTTAATCTCACTAATATATTACAACAGCAATGTAGTGAGCTTTGATGAAGATGAAGATTCTGAGCTTTGAATTGAACAGCGTTTCAGCAAGTTAATTTGAGTTGTTTTGTTCAGGATCGTTTTTCTTGCTTCTCATCAGAACTTCATATTTATAGGCGTTGGAGAAGATGACCGTTGAGTGCATTTAATGCTTTGCGTGTTCCGTACAGCATCGCATTTAATGTTATACGCTTTTGTCAACTACCTCGAGCCTTGTTCACGCTGTGTCTACTGACGTAGCCTAGAATAGCTTTTAACGTTCCTTTTGTCAGTCAGCGTAGCTTGCCACTTGTACTTTCTTCTGATCTGATGTTTGTGAATACAACGTTTGAATATCATCAGAGTCAAACAGCTTGGTGCATAGCATCTTCTGATCTTCTGACCTTGAAGTGCTTCTGAGCGTGATACCATCAGAACTTCAGTGCTTCTGTTCTCTTGTTCTTCTGATGCTTCCATAGACCCATGTTCTGATTCTGCTTCGACCATCTTCTGATGTCTTGCCAGACCATGTTCTGATGTTGCATGCTGAACCCTTTGAGACAAAGCTTCTGAGCGCTGAATTATGCATACTCTTTATATATTTCCTGAAAAGGAAATTGCATTGGATTAGAGTACCATATTATCTTAAGCAAAATTCATATTATTGTTATCATCAAAACTAAGATAATTGATCAGAACAAATCTTGTTCTAACAATCTCCCCCTTTTTGATGATGACAAAAACATATATAAATGATATGAATTTGCGATCAGAAAGAATAAACGGCAAAAGACAAATTACACAGCTATAGCATAAGCATATGAATATGTCTCCCCCTGAGATTAACAATCTCCCCCTGAGATAAATAATCTCCCCCTGAAATAAATACTCGAAGAGCTTTAATAAAAGACTTCCCTGATTATTTCGGTAGAGACGATCATATAAGCTTCTGTCTTCAGAGAATTCATAGCTTCTGACTTCTGCTTCCATTGGACAGCTTCAGAACTAGAATTTCTTTAGATCCCTAGAACACTCACAGCTTCTGATTCCTGCTTCCATCTAGGACAGCTTCAGAACTTGAATTTCTTTGATCTTCTGAACATTCACAGCTTCTGACTTCTGCTTCCATCTAGGACAGCTTCAGAACTTGAATTTCTTTGATCTTCTGAACATTCACAGCTTCTGATTTCTGCTTCCATTTAGGACAGCTTCAGAACTTGAGTTTTCTGGATCTTTAGAATATTCATAGCTTCTGATTTCTGCTTCCCTCGGATAGCTTCAGAGCTTTGAATTTCTACCAACATCACTTCATGCTAGATTTGTATCAGAACATTGTTGAATGTACCAGAGCATCACCTGAGCATCTCTACATCCTGAAATGTTACAGAACAAAAACTAAACGACAAAAATCAGCATGAACGAGTTAGAACATAAAATGTATATTTGAACACATGATATGTATCAGAGCCATATAGGCTAAAATAATGTATCAGAGCAAATAGAATTTTGTCAGATCAAATAGACAAATATGGATCAAATTCTATTATCAGTGCTTCTGATTCATTCTTCTTTCTTGCTTCTGATTTCTGAAGCTTGACAGCACTCAGCTTGCTTCAGTTTCCATGGTTTTGCTTCTTGTGTTTGCTTTGCTTTGAAGATTCTCTTCACTTCTTTATACCTGCAAAACACTTAAACCATATAGAACTTGCAGTTCTTGTTAGTAAATGTGTGGGAGCTTTACCCAGCAACTGATAGATTTAATCAAATCATTTATCATTTATCTTCTCCCCCTTTTTGTCATAACATCAAAAAAGAATATTTCAAAGGATTTAGATGATATAAAACGACAAATAAAAACACTGGAATGTAAAAAGGAAACTTTTTTATTGATAATAAAAAATATTACAAGAGAGGATGTTAAACAAGCAGATGCAATCAAGGAAAGAAAAACTACTAAGACCAAATCCTAAGACCCTAGCTAAGACAAAGTCTGTGCCAGCATGCCATGAAGGAGTGAAACGCCTCATTGACTGCTTCTTGGGCTTCCAGGCGAGGGGTCAAGGAGACTTGGTTCTGATGCAGATCTTCCACAGTCCTTATCAGAGACAACATTCTCAGCGGGTGAAGATGAGGAGATTTCTTCGGAATGGGCTGAGGGAGAGGAAAGGTTAGATGAAGAGGAAGTTGAGTCCAAAAGGAAACAAGATGAGGAAGAAGATGGAGATGATGGAGGGCTTTCACCAGGAGGATGAAACACACGTCTAGAATAGTTTCCAGATAACATGGCTTCGAAAGGATTCACCTTGAGAGGGTCATAGGTGATCTTTATCTTTTTTGGTTTGGAGGGAGATGTTTCAACAGCTTTCCTTTTGTTGTTTTGATCTTTTTCATGGTTTCCTGGGCTTGATGAGGAGTTCATAATGGATTTGCAGATAATGAACGGGTAGGGTTTGATATGAATGCAAAAGGATAGAGTGAATAGAGAGAATATGAGAGGGAAGGAAAAATGTTTGAAGAATATAAAGAAAAACTGAAAGAGAGTAAGTGATGAAAAGCATTTAATGTTACGTGACGTGAGGAGAGATAATAAAGACAAATGAGGTGACTAGCACAGTTACCTATGGTCGGCGTCCCTTCAACTGCACGCGCGCTTATCCATGAACAGTAACGACAGGTTTACCATCCCGAGATAAAACGTTACAGCTGTTTTGCTTTAAAAGAGGTTCTGAATCAACTTAGACAATGAAACGTTAGTAATAACCGAGTCATAATTTCTAGAAGATTTCAATCAGAACTTCTGATAAAAAAAAATTCCACATTCATTTCAGAAGATACTCATACATGAGAACTTCTCATCTTCTCATTCTGGGCATAAATCCATACTGATGTTCTTCAGAATGAACTTAAACCTATCTTCAGCCAGGGGTTTTGTAAAGATATCAGCCCATTGATGGTCTGTATCAACAAAGTTTAAAGATATAACACCCTTCTGAACATAGTCCCTTATGAAATGATGTTTAATCTCAATATGTTTAGCTTTTGAATGAAGAATAGGGTTCTTAGATAAACATATAGCAGAAGTATTATCACAGAATATAGGAATGTTACTCTCGAATATCTGATAATCTTCTAACTGACTCTTCATCCAGAGCATCTGTGTACTGCAACCAGCAGCAGCGACATATTCTGCTTCTGTGGTTGATAGAGCAATAGTTGCTTGCTTCTTGCTGTACCAGGAGATCAAATGACTTCCAAGAAATTGGCAACTTCCTGAAGTACTCTTTCTTTCAATTCTGTCTCCAGCATAATCAGCATCACAGAATCCTACTAAGTTGTATTCTTTAGATTTTTTGTAAACTAAGCCAACATTAGTAGTACCTTTCAGATACCTTAGAATTCTCTTAACAGCAGTTAAATGAGATTCTCTAGGATCTGATTGGAATCTAGCACACAAACAAACACTGAACAGAATGTCAGGTCTAGAAGCAGTCAGATATAGAAGAGATCCAATCATACCTCTGTATAACTTCTGATCTACCTTCTTACTTACCTCATCCTTACCTAGGATGCATGTTGGATGCATAGGAGTTTTGGCTTCTTTGCAGTCCAGAAGATTAAACTTCTTCAGAAGTTCCTTCACATACTTGGTTTGGTGAACATACGTTCCTTCTGATGTTTGATTTATTTGTATTCCAAGGAAATACTTGAGTTCTCCCATCATGCTCATTTCAAACTCAGCCTGCATAGACTCAGCAAACTCCTTTCCAAGTGTAGCATTAGATGTTCCAAAAATAATATCATCTACATATATTTGACAAATTAAAATATCCCTTTTAAAGGTTTTACAAAAGAGAGTAGTGTCCACTTTTCCTCTAGTGAAACCATTATCCAGAAGGAAAGAACTTAAGCGTTCATACCAAGCTCTGGGAGCCTGTTTCAATCCATACAATGATTTCTTTAGTTTAAAAACATGATTAGGAGACATAGAGTCTTCAAAACCAGGAGGTTGATGGACATAAACTTCTTCATCTATATAACCATTTAAGAAGGCACTCTTAACATCCATTTGATAGAGAGTGATGTTATGTTGAGTGGCAAATGAAATTAATAGACGAATAGATTCTAACCTGGCCACTGGTGCAAAGGTTTCTGTATAGTCAATCCCTTCTTGCTGACTATAACCCTGAGCCACCAGTCTGGCTTTGTTCCTTACCACTTCACCTTTCTCACTGAGCTTGTTTCTGAAGACCCATTTTGTACCGATTATATTGAATCCATCTGGTCTAGGAACAAGATCCCAAACATCATTCCTTGTAAACTGATTCAGTTCTTCTTGCATAGCAATTATCCAGTCTGGATCTTCTAGAGCATGATCAACAGAAGTTGGCTCGATCAAAGATACAAGACCTAATTGACAATCTGCATTGTTCTTAAGGAATGCTCTTGTTCTGATTGGATCATCCTTCTTTCCAAGAATGACATCTTCTGAATGACCAGAGATGAGTCTGGATGATCTTCTGACAGATGGTTCTTCAGATATGCTTAGATTCTCCAGAGAAGCTGATACTTGATCTTCAGATTCTTTGCTTCTGAGAAGCTCTGCTTCTGATGCTTTGCTTCTTGGCTCAACAACTTCTGATATATCAATATCACAATCTGCAAAATTATCAGACTGCTTTGGTTTTTCAGAACCAAGCTTATCATCAAACCTGATATTGATTGATTCTTCTACAGTCAATGTTTCAGTATTGTATACCCTGTAGCCTTTTGAGCGTTCAGAATATCCAAGAAGGAAACATTTTTGTGCTTTGGAATCAAACTTACCAAGATGATCTTTAGTGTTCAGAATAAAGCATACACATCCAAAAGGATGGAAATATGAAATGTTGGGCTTTCTATTCTTCCACAATTCATAGGGAGTCTTATTTAGAATAGGTCTGATAGAGATTCTATTCTGAATATAGCATGCAGTGTTTATTGCTTCTGCCCAGAAATGCTTAGCCATATTGGTTTCATTGATCATGGTTCTGGCCATTTCTTGTAGAGTCCTATTCTTTCGTTCTACAACTCCATTTTGCTGTGGAGTTCTAGGACAAGAGAAATCATGGGCAATACCATTCTCTTTGAAGAATTTTTCAAAGGATCTGTTCTCAAATTCACCACCATGATCACTTCTGACCTTTATGATTTTACACTCTTTTTCAGATTGAATCTGAATGCAGAAATCAAAGAACACTGAATGAGTCTCATCATTGTGTTTCAAGAATTTTACCCATGTCCAGCGGCTATAATCATCTACGATGACTAATCCATATTTCTTCCCTCTGACAGATGCTGTTTTGACTGGGCCAAACAGATCAATGTGCAAGAGTTCTAATGGCCTTGAGGTAGAAACAACATTCTTAGACTTGAATGCAGGTTTGGAGAACTTGCCCTTCTGACATGCTTCACAAAGAGCATCTGATTTGAATTTCAGATTAGGGAGTCCTCTGACCAGATTCAGTTTGTTAATCTGAGAAATCTTTCTCAAACTAGCATGACCTAATCTTCTGTGCCAGACCCACTGCTCTTCAGAAACAGACATAAGACAAGTCACCTTCTGACTCATAAGATCTTGCAGATCTGTCTTATAAATGTTGTTCTTCCTCTTGCCTGTAAATAGGATTGAGCCTGAAGGATAGAAAAACACTTAGAAAGGGGGGGGGGGGTTTGAATAAGTGTAGCTTTAAAAACTTGACAGATAAAAATAAATGCACAGTTATTTTTATCCTGGTTCGTTGTTAACTAAACTACTCCAGTCCACCCCCGCAGAGATGATTTACCTCAACTGAGGATTTAATCCACTAATCGCACGGATTACAATGGTTTTCCACTTAGTCAGCAACTAAGTCTTCCAGAGTCTTCTGATCACACACTGATCACTCCAGGAACAACTGCTTAGATACCCTCTAAGACTTTTTCTAGAGTCTACTGATCAACACGATCACTCTAGTTACAACTGCTTAGTTCACTCCTAATACTTTCCTAGAGTATTCTGATCAACACGATCACTCTAGTTCCTTACAACTTAATGTAATCAGTTCTAAGAGTTTACAAATGCTTCTTAAAAGCGATAATCACAACTGTGATATTTCTCTTAATCGTTTAAGCTTAATCTCACTAAAATATTACAACAGCAATGTAGTGAGCTTTTATGAAGATGAAGATTCTGAGTTTAGATTTGAACAGAGTTTCAGCAAGTTGATATTCACAGAATAGATGTAGAATTCGTTAACCTTGCTTCTCATCAGAACTTCATATTTATAGGCGTTGGAGAAGATGACCGTGGAATGCATTTAATGCTTTGCGTGTTCCGTACAGCATCGCATTTAATGTTATACGCTTTTGTCAACTACCTCGAGCCTTGTTCACGCTGTGTCTACTGACGTAGCCTTTAGTAGCTTTTAACGTTCCTTTTGTCAGTCAGCGTAGCTTGCCACTTGTACTTTCTTCTGATCTGATGTTTGTGAATACAACGTTTGAATATCATCAGAGTCAAACAGCTTGGTGCATAGCATCTTCTGATCTTCTGACCTTGAAGTGCTTCTGAGTGTGATACCATCAGAACTTCAGTGCTTCTGTTCTCTTGTTCTTCTGATGCTTCCATAGACCCATGTTCTGATTCTGCTTCGACCATCTTCTGATGTCTTGCCAGACCATGTTCTGATGTTGCATGCTGAACCCTTTGAGACAAAGCTTCTGAGCGCTGAATTATGCGTACTCTTTATATATTTCCTGAAAGGGAAATTGCATTGGATTAGAGTACCATATTATCTTAAGCAAAATTCATATTATTGTTATCATCAAAACTAAGATAATTGATCAGAACAAATCTTGTTCTAACAGAGCCATCCTTCTGATTTACAGCCTTGCAAGACTCTTGATTAAAGATTATATCATAACCATTGTCACTCAATTGACTGATAGATAAGAGGTTATGTGTTAATCCTTCTACAAGAAGTACATTAGAAATGGAAGGAGAGTTACCAGACTTTATAGTTCCAGAGCCAATTATCTTGCCCTTCTGATCTCCTCCAAACTTGACTTCTCCTCCAGACTTAAGCACCAGGTCTTGGAACATAGACCTTCTTCCTGTCATGTGTCGCGAGCATCCAGAGTCCAGGTACCATGACATGTTGTGCTTTGTCCTTTTTGCAGTCAAGGATATCTGCAATAGGAATAATCTTATCCTTAGGTACCCACATCTTTTTGGGTCCTTTCTTGTTAGTTCTCCTCAAGTTCTGATTGAACTTGGGTTTAACATTGTAAGCAATAGGAGGAACAGCATGATAATTTTTAATGTGAGTTTCATGATATTTCCTAGGTTGTGTCACATGCTTTTTGGTGTGTGTTATGTGAAAACTTTGAGCATGTGAAGTGTGCCTAATATCATGAGAGTGGCCAAACTTGAACTGATCATACAATGGCTTGTATGTGAATTTCATTTCATCAACAGGTTCAAGTTTGTATGGGGTTTCACCCTCAAAACCAATGCCAACTCTTTTGTTTCCAGACACAGCATATATCATAGAAGCTAGCTGACTTCTGCCAATACTTCTAGATAAGAACTTCCTGAAACTTAAATCATATTCTTTCAGAATATGGTTTAGACTAGGAGTGGATTGTTCTGAATCAGAAGGAGATCCAACATTATTGGATAATATTAAAAGTTTTTCTTTTAATTCAGAATTCTCCAACTCAAGCTTCTTTGTTTCAAATTCAAATAGCTTTTTCAGCTTTTTGTATTTGAGACTAATCTGAGACTTGAGTTCCAGAAGTTCAGTTAGACCGGAAACTAACTCATCTCTAGTAAGTTCAGAAAATACCTCTTCAGAATCTGATTCTGATGTAGATTCTGATCTGTCATCTTCTGTCGCCATCAGCGCACAGTTAGCCTGCTCATCTTCAGAGTCTGAATCATCTTCTGACTCATCCCAGGTTGCCATAAGACTTTTCTTCTTATGAAACTTCTTCTTGGGATTTTCCTTCTGAAGATTTGGACATTCATTCTTGAAGTGTCCAGGCTCATTGCATTCATAGCACATGACCTTCTTCTTGTCAAATCTTCTTTCATCAGAAGATTCTCCACGTTCAAATTTCCTTGAACTTCTGAAGCCTCTGAACTTCCTTTGCTTGGTCTTCCAGAGTTGATTTAGCCTTCTGGAGATCAAGGACAGTTCATCTTCTTCTTCAGATTCTGATTCTTCAGGATCTTCTTCTCTAGCCTGAAAAGCGTTAGTGCATTTCTTGATATTTGATTTTAATGCAATAGACTTACCTTTCTTTTGAGGCTCATTTGCGTCCAGCTCTATTTCATGACTTCTCAAGGCACTGATAAGCTCTTCCAGAGAAACTTCATTCAGATTCTTTGCAATCTTGAATGCAGTCACCATAGGACCCCATCTTCTGGGTAAGCTTCTGATGATCTTCTTTACGTGATCAGCCTTGGTGTATCCCTTGTCAAGAACTCTCAATCCAGCAGTAAGAGTTTGAAATCTTGAAAACATCTTTTCAATGTCTTCATCATCCTCCATCTTGAAGGCTTCATACTTCTGGATTAAAGCTAGAGCTTTAGTCTCCTTGACTTGAGCATTTCCTTCATGAGTCATTTTCAAGGACTCATATATGTCATAGGCCGTTTCCCTGTTAGATATCTTCTCATACTCAGCATGAGAGATAGCATTCAGCAAAACAGTTCTGCATTTATGATGATTCCTGAAAAGCTTTTTTTGATCATCATTCATTTCTTGCCTTGTCAGCTTTACGCCTCTGGCATTTACTGGATGTTTGTAACCATCCATCAGAAGATCCCATAGATCACCATCTAGACCAAGAAAGTAACTTTCCAGTTTATCTTTCCAGTATTCAAAGTTTTCACCATCAAATACCGGCGGTCTAGTATAACCATTGTTACCGTTGTATTGCTCAGCAGAGCCAGATGTAGATGCAGGTGGATCTGTTGGAATTTCACCAGCCATCTTTTACTGAAGCGTTTTTCTCTTCCTGAATCTTTTCTAAACACGGTTAAGTGCTTGCACCTTAGAACCGGCGCTCTGATGCCAATTGAAGGATAGAAAAACACTTAGAAAGGGGGGGTTTGAATAAGTGTAGCTTTAAAAACTTGACAGATAAAAATAAATTGCACAGTTATTTTTATCCTGGTTCGTTGTTAACTAAACTACTCCAGTCCACCCCCGCAGAGATGATTTACCTCAACTGAGGATTTAATCCACTAATCGCACGGATTACAATGGTTCTCCACTTAGTCAGCAACTAAGTCTTCCAGAGTCTTCTGATCACACACTGATCACTCCAGGAACAACTGCTTAGATACCCTCTAAGACTTTTCTAGAGTCTACTGATCCACACGATCACTCTAGTTACAACTGCTTAGTTCACTCCTAAGACTTTCCTAGAGTATTCTGATCCACACGATCACTCTAGTTCCTTACAACTTAATGTAATCAATTCTAAGAGTTTACAAATGCTTCTTAAAAGCGATAATCACAACTGTGATATTTCTCTTAACGTTTAAGCTTAATCTCACTAATATATTACAACAGCAATGTAGTGAGCTTTGATGAAGATGAAGATTCTGAGCTTTGAATTGAACAGCGTTTCAGCAAGTTAATTTGAGTTGTTTTGTTCAGGATCGTTTTTCTTGCTTCTCATCAGAACTTCATATTTATAGGCGTTGGAGAAGATGACCGTTGAGTGCATTTAATGCTTTGCGTGTTCCGTACAGCATCGCATTTAATGTTATACGCTTTTGTCAACTACCTCGAGCCTTGTTCACGCTGTGTCTACTGACGTAGCCTAGAATAGCTTTTAACGTTCCTTTTGTCAGTCAGCGTAGCTTGCCACTTGTACTTTCTTCTGATCTGATGTTTGTGAATACAACGTTTGAATATCATCAGAGTCAAACAGCTTGGTGCATAGCATCTTCTGATCTTCTGACCTTGAAGTGCTTCTGAGCGTGATACCATCAGAACTTCAGTGCTTCTGTTCTCTTGTTCTTCTGATGCTTCCATAGACCCATGTTCTGATTCTGCTTCGACCATCTTCTGATGTCTTGCCAGACCATGTTCTGATGTTGCATGCTGAACCCTTTGAGACAAAGCTTCTGAGCGCTGAATTATGCATACTCTTTATATATTTCCTGAAAAGGAAATTGCATTGGATTAGAGTACCATATTATCTTAAGCAAAATTCATATTATTGTTATCATCAAAACTAAGATAATTGATCAGAACAAATCTTGTTCTAACAGTTGGTGTTTCAGTTGGTGTTTGAGCTCTCCTTGCAACAAGTAGCTTCTCTAAGTTTGGTGACCATGCAAGGTTCCTCCATGTATGATGGCAATTACTACTTTAACGACTATGCTTGGGGCTCCCGCACGAGGGATAAGCAAGACGTACTCTCATCTTGAGCATTGCGCCATTTGCCTTGCTCGAATCCCTAAAAGCATTACAAATTCCTATGCGACTTCGTCAGAATCTTCTTCCGTGTGGTAATCAAGAGTGTTCTTCATAATGCTTCTCATCCTCAAGGTTCTACTTCATATCTCGGTTGCCTTTTCTCATGATTTCCTTCTCAGTGGCCCTTGCTTGTTAACAGAGAGAAAAATAATGTGAGAAACAAATTGATGTGATTCTATTGCCTTGTGCCCAGTTGCTTCCTCGTTTGTCAGAATTTCAATTGGTTAAGATTCGTGTTTTGGGTCTTCTTCACCACAAGTAGCTCTCTTGAGTTTGATAACCATACCAGATTCTTTCCATTTATGAAGGCGAATACTTCTTCAACATCTATGCTTGGGGCTCCCGCACGAGGGATAAGCAAGACGTACTCTTATCTTGAGCATTGCATCACTCGCATTGCTCGAATCCCTAAAGCAAGGCAAAAGTTTACAACTCATGGGTGACTTGTTGAGGTTTTCTTTTGAAGTAATCTGAAGTATTTGGAAGGAACTGCAGAAAGTATTCAAGCTCAATAAGTCCAGACGGAGTCAAGTCTCCTCAACAACGACATTCATTTAGTTTCTTACTGCATTCTCATAGTAATTTTTCCTTTGTGTGTTTAAGCATCGATAGCATGTAAAAGCTTGTTAATCATTGAATGAAAATAAAAATACATTGTGTATGTTTGTCTTGAAGTAATCCATTCGTTTTCACTCATAAAATGTTTTTGGCATTACGATATCAACTTTACTAATCACTTGCGTAGGCAAAAAGCTGAGGGAGAATGATGAAAAATAAAAATGCAAAATCTCCAATTATGTGCTTTTGAATAAAACCCTACTGAGGATGTACAGGCATTATTTCAAATCCCCAAACACCGGAGATATAAGGGAGATAGACCATCGTCAACCCCTTTGAGCCTTGGAGAAGGAGTTTCTTTTCTAATCATAAAAACCCTTATTTTAACCTTGGGGCAGGGTAGCGTTCATTTAACTTGATTGAGTGTTCAAAACTCACCAAAAGGGTGTGCATCTAAGGATACAACAATGTTTATCCTTCCAAAGGTTGAGGAATGTCAAAACCGCAATGATTATCCTTATTCCATCAAGAGATCAAGAGATGACGATACCACAATGGTAATCCTTCATCAAATCAAAGGAGCAACGCAATCACCGCCAACAAATCAAAAGCAACGCAAGATCACACGACTTGTTCAAAAAAAAAAGAGGCAAAAAAAATATATAATAAGAAAAGGATGAAAAGAAAAATGGAAAAAGAAGCATGAAAAAAAAAGATGATGAAATTGCCAAGCAAGAACAAAGTCGTGTGACAATGAATCAGAAGAATAAAAGGTGAGCGACCGCCATGTCCAAAGAACCTCATCGATTCCCCAACCATTTCAAATTCCTTGTGAGGTATGAACACTCGTGCCGAGTTAACTGGACATAGGAATGGAGAACATCACGAAGAGGGTGGGTACAAATAATTTTGAGCCTAAAAATCCTTTGTTTTCTAAAAACCGTGAACCCGCCCAAGTTACAACCCTTAAAAGTCCTAATTGAAGTAGGGTTTATTTTGAAAGCACACTCCGACGAGATAGTGTTTAACTGACTCCCAATGAAGCGTGACACATATCCATGTTGGTATCGTACGTTTGCTTTATCATCTATATGCAAAAATCGAGTTTGTGTCAACTAGTGATCCATTCACAAGAGGTCGCAACCTCATTTCAATAAAAAGTTTTAAAACTTCAAGACTAACATAGGCTTTGCATTAGAATTATCATTCTTAGAATTAACATTCTTTTGCATACAAAATATGTGCTTAAACATCAAAGAAATTTCAAGATGAGAATCAATGAAGAGCTTGATCATGATTAAAAGTAAAGAGACTTGAGAACTCCGTGAAGTAAAAAGCTAATCATTTCAGAGACTGATTATCAAGGGGCAAGTTATCCAAAGAACTCCATTGGGCATGAACAGTTAATGCTTTCCTTGATTACTCCGAGGGGAAGAGTTTAAAGACTCTTTTGAGCGTGGTAAAGTTGTTTCCATGTTTGTTTGACTTCAAAACAAGAGAGCTTGAGGACTCTAGTAAGATGTACCCAATCAGGGGCAATTGAATCAAGGTTTGACCTATCAAATTCAGCATATCTGGGGCAATCATGTCGATAAATCTCTTCGAGCCTTGGTCAATTTGGGGCAATCAAGTCGAGGAATCTCTCTTGAGTTCAACCAATCTGGGGCAGTTACGTCGAGATTCGACAAATCTCTCCAAGGACCCTTTAGGGAAAATTCCTCCATAAGTCACGAAGCTTGGGGCACAATCGTCTGAGTTTTATTGTCCCTCCATGACCATAGGAGTTTATTTCTCCTAGAAATTTGGTCTCTACCCAAGCACAGGAGTTTATTTCTCCTGAGAGTTGGTCCATTTCTCCAACCTGGTGCCCTTATTCGGATAATCCCCAACATGATGAATTGAGGGAATCTCCTCAAGCTGAAAATCCACCAAGCAGTGGCACATGGTGAGAAGTCCAAAGTCATTCTACGTTCTGGAAGGCAACAACAAGAGTGTGCTCTTACAAGTCAAAGTCCAATATCTTTTGGCACCTCCACATGATTCTTAACACTAAGGGGATTCTCCATGGTGTTTATCACTCTAATGCCTTTATTTGGCACTCTGCATATAGTATTCACTGCATATAACATTGCATCCTCAAAAGCGTAGCATATCCATCAAAATGGAGCATTACGCCATAGAAAAATTCAAACATGCATACAAAGCATAAGCCAGATAATACAAATCAGCACTCAATCAAGACGACGATACTTCCCCACAGAAAATGTTATCCTTAGAAACTCCAATTGATATCTGCTACTACATTACAAATCTCCTCATGCCACGGTGCCGATACTTGGTGTCCTAAATCTCCAAAGAAGTCTCATATCCTCTCTCCAATGTGGATCGGATGCAATGTCTTTCTTCGTCAGAATCGTTGTCTTCGAGGTTATTTCCCGTATGCTGCGTGTAGGTTAGAGCGTGAATGAGGGTGGGCATTCAACCCATCTCATTTTTCAATCGTTTGAATAACTATACTTGGTGTGTGGCAATTCGAACGATTGCCGCTCTTGAAGAGTTACACCCCGCCTTTTGGCCTGAGGGATTAATGTAATTCTTATACTTCGTAAGCATCGATATCTCCGTAATTCCCAGTGGTTACTTCCATCTTCTTGCCAAGTCTAGTCGTCACTAGTCTTGTCGTGGTTATTTCCCGTGTGCTGCGTGCAAATTAGAGTGTGAATGAAGGTGGGCATTCAACCCATCTCATTTTTTCAATCGTTTGAATAACCACACTTGGTGTGTGGCAATTCGAACGATTGCCGCTCTTAAAGAGTTACACCCCGCCTTTGGACTGAGGGATTAATGTAATTCTTATGCTTCTCAAGCATCAACATCTTCGTGATTATCTCTTTTGGGTCGTGTCTAGTCGTCACTAGTCTCCGTGGTCCCTTCCCCTCGTACGGGAAAACTTTTAGATCCAACCCCCGTGTTGTGTATCCTTTGCCTTCCGTCCTGGCAAACCATTTCAAAACCAATTCCCAATCCCTAGCCTCAGTGTTGTTAATAATCTTCTCTTGCTCCGGCCTCATTGTGGGTCCTCATCTTTTTTCTTGTGGATCGTAGGTCCGTTGACCTTATCCTCATCTTTTCTTTTGTGGATCGTAGGTCCGTTGACCTTATCCTCATCTTTTCATTCTTGTGGATCGTAGGTCCGTTGACCTTATCCTCATCTTTTTTTCTTGTGGATCGTAGGTCCGTTGACCTTATCCTCATCTTTTTTCGTGTGGATCGTAGGTCCGTTGACCTTATCCTCATCTCTTTTTTCTTGTGGATCGTAGGTCCGTTGACCTTATCCTCATCTCTTTCAATTCTTGTGGATCGTAGGTCCGTTGACCTTATCCTCATCTTTTTCATTCTTGTGGATCGTAGGTCCGTTGACCTTATCCTCATCTTTTTTCTTGTGGATCGTAGGTCCGTTGACCTTATCCTCATCTCTTTCAATTCTTGTGGATCGTAGGTCCGTTGACCTTATCCTCATCTTTTTCAATTCTTGTGGATTGTAGGTCCGTTGACCTTATCCTCATCTTTTGTGGATCATAGGTCCGTTGACCTTATCCTCATATTTTCTTTTGTGGATCGTTGGTCCGTTGACCTTATCCTCATCTTTTCATTCTTGTGGATCGTAGGTCCGTTGACCTTATCCTCATCTTTTTTTCTTGTGGATCGTAGGTCCGTTGACCTTATCCTCATCTTTTCTTTTGTGGATCGTAGGTCCGTTGACCTTATCCTCATCTTTTCATTCTTGTGGATCGTAGGTCCGTTGACCTTATCCTCATCTTTTTTTCTTGTGGATCGTAGGTCCGTTGACCTTATCCTCATCTTTTTTCTTGTGGATCGTAGGTCCGTTGACCTTATCCTCATCTCTTTTTTCTTGTGGATCGTAGGTCCGTTGACCTTATCCTCATCTCTTTCAATTCTTGTGGATCGTAGGTCCGTTGACCTTATCCTCATCTTTTTCATTCTTGTGGATCGTAGGTCCGTTGACCTTATCCTAATCTTTTTTCTTGTGGATCGTAGGTCCGTTGACCTTATCCTCATCTCTTTCAATTCTTGTGGATCGTAGGTCTGTTGACCTTATCCTCATCTTTTTCAATTCTTGTGGATCGTAGGTCCGTTGACCTTATCCTCATCTTTTGTGGATCGTAGGTCCGTTGACCTTATCCTCATCTTTTTTTCTTGTGGATCGTAGGTCCGTTGACCTTATCCTCATCTTTTTTTCTTGTGGATCGTAGGTCCGTTGACCTTATCCTCATCTTTTTTTCTTGTGGATCGTTGGTCCGTTGACCTTATCCTCATCTTTTTCATTTCTTGTGGATCGTAGGTCCGTTGACCTTATCCTCATCTTTTTTCTTGTGGATCGTAGGTCCGTTGACCTTATCCTCATCTTTTTCATTTCCTATGGATCGTAGGTCCGTTGACCTTATCCTCATCTTTTTCATTCTTGTGGATCGTAGGTCCGTTGACCTTATCCTCATCTTTTTCAAAATGGGTCGTAGGTCCGTTGATCTTACCCTGAATTTGAGTCTTGAGTCTGTTATACTCTCCCTAGATTTGAGTCGTGGATCTGTTGATCCCACCCCAGTTTCGAGCCATTTACCCTTACTTTCAATTTCTGAGTCAGTAGATCCTATCATTCCATCGGACCCATGCTTTCCAATCATAGTTTCATACAACAATCATTCTCTTTGAAAACCTTGTATTGGCACCTAGGCTACGTTACAAGCTATCACCATTTGACCACTACTCACTGTAAATATTTCCATCAGAAAAATAAATTTCTCCTTCCCCAGCAGATATCAAAACAAAAATAAGAATATCAGTTACACCATCTTCCCTTTAGGACCAATTTCTGGCGCTTTAATATTTAATCTTCTTCTACCTTGAATGTTCGAAAGGCTAGCGCCAATCTCACCTTCAGGTTTAAGACGATTAAATAGGGGCAGCTGTCATACCCCAAATTTGTCATACCCTTTAATTTCTAACTGGCTTTAGCTTCACATTTCATCTGCATCTCTCTATTAGGTCATTCAACATAACAACTACCACTTACCAAGTAACGAAGGAGCAAAGCCTACCTCCGTCAAGATCGAAGGAGCATCGGACTTCTCTGATTGGTTAAAATTTCCGACTCTCGCGTTACATGTCAATCTGAGATGAATAAAAGGAAGAGAACTCGAGCCACCGCGCCGTTCCATTCGCGGCCATGAGAGCGTTCGGCGAGGAGAAAGAGAGCGTCATCAGAGTGGTGTTTGTTAGGGTGGCGCCGCGAATTTGATCGGAGAAGAAGTATGCTTCACCGCCGTTTACGCGTCGTGAGAGAAGGAGAGAGTTTCATCAGATAAGCTGAAGCGTCACAAGTAACAAAACCTAATCCTCTTTTTCTTTTTTATTTTGATTTTGTTTAGTCACAGTAATTAATTAGAGTTAATTGAGTTTAATTAGTATTAACTGGAACCAAGTGTTGAGAATTAGGTGGTGATTAAGTAAAATCAGAGTTAATTGTAATTAGGAAGATAGTTAGCTTGTATTAATTAAATCAATTGACAATTAAAATCTGAATGCATGCTGATCCATCAACCTTGGGCCTACAATTTGCTAATCACACAACCCTGAGCCCATGTATTCTGGTTCTGAAGTTAATAGCATGAAAACATCGTGGGCCGAATTCACTAACACACCCCCTGAGGCCCATCATCACTTTTTTGATAAAGAACCAAGCTGAAACAAAAACCTGTTGGGCCTCTGTACCAGCCCTGCGCCCATACTACTTCCAGCACCATTAATTTCAGTTTGAACCCCCTGACCACACTATTTCATGTTAGATCTTAGTTTTCTTCACATAGTTTTTTTTCTATTATTTTTAGTTGATAAAAACATGATAAAACCTTTAACATTTTGTTAGATTTTTAGGTGATCATTGACATTAGAAAACTCATAAAAATAGTAGTACTTTTTAGTTTCATTTTTGTACTAATGCTTGAATCGTTTTGTACTATTTCCATGTTCGTTTTTGTATAATTGTTGTGTGACTTTGTTGCTTAGCTTTTGGCCTTAATTTAGGCCTATGTTGTTATACCACTTGTATGCTTCTTTTAGAATCTATCCCATGTTAACATTAGGATTTAGACTTGTATAGACAACTTAGATTAGAATTTAGGATTAGTTCCCTCTTGCATTCTTTTCTCTTTTCAACTCTTTAAAATACTTAATAAAAGGAAGATGCGAATCACATTAAGAAAGTGATAGAGAAATGAGTGGAATTCATTCCCTAATCTATTTCTCAATCGCTTAGTGGCATAGAAACGAGTGGGATTCATTCCCTAATCTGTTTCTCGGTCACTACTTAATGGGAGAGAAATGAGTGGGATTCATTCCCTAATCTGTTTCTCAAACATTAATTAATGGGAGAGAAATGAGTGGGATTCATTCCCTAATCTGTTTCTCGAACATTACATAATGGGATGGAAGTGAGTGGGATTCATTCCCTAATCTGCTTCTCGATCATTATACATTTTTATGTGATTCAACTCGCAAAGTAAATTCCCTTAAAAAATACACAACCAAAAACACTTTAAAACACCTAATAATGGTTCAAAACTAAAACAAAGTAGAGAAAGTGGTGAGTGGCCCGGTATTGGGAACTGTTCCTCACTCATCTACCCTAAAAGACATAAACCAATCATTTCTTTTCCTTCTTTCTAAGGGCAATGTTATTTCCGCTCGAACGCATCGTAGGCTGTCCCCTTATGCAAGAGCGCGAACGTTAACTCCGCCCAACTAAAAAACACAAAAAACAAACAGAAAATCGTGAGCCGAGCTACGGTAACTCTGATTCCTGAAAAGGATACGTAGGCAGCGGGGTAGGGCCCGTGCGAGTACAATTATTTGTTTTCCCTACATTTTGCATTCATTTCGCGTTTAGATATAGACATAGTTATACACCCTTTAGATAGAAACAGACATAGGTGGATACCATCGAGTATGATGGGCGTGAGGGGTGCTAGTACCTTCCCCTCGCGTAACCGACTCCCGTACCTAGATTCTCTAGTCGCAAGACCCTGTTCCTTCCTTTGTTAGGTTTCCTGATATTCCTTTCCCTTGTTGGATAAATATATTGGTGGCGACTCTGTTCATTTTTTCGCGAGCATGCGACAAAGCCCACTTGCCAATTCGACTATGCAATATTGGTTTTGATAGCATATGTTTAATAACATCACAATGAGACGAAACATAAACTGGCTTTATATAATACTTGAGTTTGATACAAGAGAAATATAAACAAAGGCAGAGTTTTTCTATTGCGCTATACCTAGTCTCTGCATCATTGAGTAATCTACTTAAGTAATAAATGGCTCTTTCGATGCCATTGTCATCCTCTTGAGCTAACATGCTACCTATTGTATTATCTGAAGCTGAAATATATAGGCGCATGTGCTTCTTCCCGTTTGGGGGAGATAATATTGGTGGATGCATCAAGTATTGCTTGATCTTTTCGAAAGCTTCTTGATGTTCAGCACGCCATTCAAACCTTCCTTGCTTGAGTCGAAGTAATGGAGAAAAAGCTTGCGTGCATCCACTCAAGTTCGAGATAAATCTTCTCAAGAAGTTTATCTTTCCCAGTAAAGACTGTAGTTCTTTCTTCATGGATGGAGGCTTTGTTTCCATAATAGCCTTTGTTTTATTTTGATTAATTTCTATTCCCTTTTTGTGGACTACGAAGCCCAGGAAATCTCTAGCCTGCACAAAGAAAGCACATTTAAGGGGATTCATCTTTAAGCCATGTTTTCTCATTCTCTCGAATGATTGGCTCAGATGGTCAAGATGACTGTTATCTGAAACAGATTTTACAACAATGTCATCTATGTATACTTGCATGAAAGTTTCTATAAAATCATGGAATATAGAATTCATTGCCCTTTGATAAGTTGGCCCAGCATTTTTTAGACCAAAAGGCATTACAACCCATTCGTAGGTGCCTATTGCCCCTAAGCAACGAAAAGCTGTTTTGGACACATCTTCTTCTGCAATGAAGATCTGGTTATACCCAGAATATTCATCCAACATACTTAGATATTCGAAGCCTGCGGCTGAATCTACTAGCATTTCTGCCACAGGCATAGGATATTCATCCTTAGGCGTTGCTGCATTCAGATCACGAAAGTCTATGCATACTCTTAATGAACCGTTCTTTTTAATAACCGGCATAATATTAGCAATCCATTCAACATACCTTGTAGTTCTGATAAACTTGCATCATAGAAGTCTTTCGACCTCTGCTTTGATCTTCGAATGAATCTCTGGTGCGAACCTCCTAGGAGTTTGCTTGATGGGCTTTTCCCTTCCTTTATGAGCAACTTTAATTCGACCAGATCTCGCCCTAAACCAGGCATCTCATCGTAATCCCATGCAAAGCAATCTTTGTTTTCTTTTAATAACGCGATGACTCTTGATTTCAATGTTGGATCTAATTTTGCACTGACGTATGTTACCCTCTTCTGATCTCTGTCTCCGAGATTTACTTCTTCGAGTGGATCTTGGGCTAACATTTTTATATTTGCCGCCATTGGGTCTTTCTCGAATCCCAATGGTTCTTCATCGTAGATTGCGTCCAGCCTTTGACTCAACTCTTCACCTGAGATCTTTTCGGCTTGAACTGTATCTTCAAGGAATTGAGGGATCGAATGTGTCCTAGAATTCGTCGTTTCTTCCTTTCTTGGAATTGCATCAACAATCATATGTGATAATTCGGCTTCGAGAGCCGTCTTTCTTTTGTTCTCGGCTACGTAAGCCAAAATCTTTTCGAAGAAGGATGATTTAGACATAATCAACTCCGTCATCCCAGCCTGTTGGCCGTATCGTTGGCAAATGGTCTATTGGTGCAGTATCTTCTGGACCGTCCATTATTTCTCTATTCCATTGGAATCCATTTGGGTGTAAAGACAAATAGTATAAAGCATTCTTGTTCGGAGTGTATATATCTTCAGAAGCATGGCAAGGTCCTATGTTTGCCAAGTTCTTGTCGAAACTAGTCTTATTGACTTGATTAACTTCGGCCATGTAGTAACTCTGATCTCCTTCAATGTTTTCTACTATGCCATCTTCCCTCCAAATGGTTAACCTTTGATGCATTGTCGAAGGCACTGCAGCAACTCCATGGATCCATTCTCTTCCTAGCAAAAGATTGTAATTCGCCTTTGCTGGTATCACCATGAACATCGTCGGCCTTGTGACCGAACCCACAGTTAGATTTACTTGAATGACTCCTAAAGTTTGCCCTATCTTGCCTTCGTAGTTAGACAAAACCATATTATGTGGCCTTATATCAGTATCGAACATACCAATTCTCTTCAACATGTATTGGGGCATTAGGTTCACCGCTGCCCCCCCATCTACTAGGACTTTGTTAATGCCAACATTCTCAATCTTGGCCCTTATGTAAAGTGGTTTTAGATGGTTTCTCATACCTTCATCAGGCCTTTCGAAGAAAGCATTCTGTTCTTCGACTGCCTCGTTGTTTAGCACATAATAACACACTGGTCTGTGTCGTGCCATCTCTTCCGCATCAGCTTCCTCACAATCTTCAACTTCTGTTTCTTGATTAAACTCATGAGGGAGTACTGACACAACATTGCAATTGAGATTTATGGATGACACTCCGTCTGAGTCGAAATCGTTTGTCATCCTATCGTCTTCTTTCCAAGGGCTGGAATTCATTTTTTCTTCTTCTTTCTCATTCTCAGAATCAAACAACTTGTGTTCCACTGGAGGTTTACTTGTCCTTGCCCCCTGCGTTGGGATTTGGTTACTACTAGACTCTCCAATCTCCCTTGGTTTGTATTCCCATTGGGCCTTCTTCATCCTCTGGTGCCTTCTCCATTGGGATCTAGACATAGGATTTCTGCCCTTGTAATTCTCCAACCTGTACATCTCTCGATTTGAGGTCTGGAATTGCTTCCTATATGCCATTGCAGTTCTTCCCCCTTGGTCCCAACTTCGCCATTTGTTGGTTTTCGCACCAGCTTGCATCCATCTATCCCTGGGTATGTCTGCGGGGATTTTGAATGTGACCCTTCGAGCTCTAGGGTGCGGGCTATCAGGCCTTTTCGATGGGGTCCAGTTATCGAACACATACATGTTGGGACGAAGTCCCTGAGTTTCTCGACCCATGTGGAAGTATACCCTTTCGAATGATCGTGCTAGTAGTTCGTCACAAACTGCTCCACATCTGGGGCACAATGCAACTTTCGTGTTTTCTTTGTGGCATCTGACCAAGAATCCTACCAAGCTTTCTTCAGTCCTTGGGTATACTTTTAGCAATAAGTTTCCTCCTCTCCAAGGTTGCTTCATTCTTTCTCGTAGGGCCCTCTCAAAATTAGCTTGAACCCTTCGATTCAGCATAATCGAACACCTTGGGCATATCAGCATTTTCCACCATTTTTCTCATGACAATTCCAGAGATAATCTTTCAGACTCTCCCCTCTTGGCGGGATTTCGATGTTTCCTTTCTCCCTTATCAGCCATTTTTCTAATTCTTCTATTTCAGATAAAGGTCGCCTAACATTGACCATGCTAACAACTGCCGGAGGAGCCTCAGAAATCTGTATCTGCTGAAGTTTCGCCCCGAGGTCTTCAGTGGCCTCGCTAGTTTTCCCTTTCAGATCTTTAGTCATCTCTGCATCAAGGGATTCTTCAACCTCAGTATTGAAGACTGCATTGTCATTTAGGCTTTCAGTAGCCTACTTTCCAGTTGAAATTATCTCTGATTCAGCAACATCAATTTCAGATACTTCTACCATGTTGACGTCAAGTGGTTCACACAGGTTAGTGTCAGCAACATTCAAAGGGTCTGTGTCAACCTTCATATGATTCATGGCTTTATCAGCGAATTTCAGACGTCCATCCTTGATAGCATTCTGAATTAGATCCCTGAAAAGAAAACATTGTGAGGTTTTATGGCCTAAAAAATCATGATATTTGCAAAAGCCTCGCTTCTTCCGTTGTTCTAACGGAGGAATTTTGGAATTGGGAGGCACTATCATCTGGCCATCTTTTACTAACAAATCAAATATTTCGTCACATTTAGTGACGTCAAATGTATAAGTTTTCTTAGGAAATCTATCATTTTTATCATTTTCTACTGGATTTTTTCCATTAGAAGGGGTGAGCAATTTGCAAGAATAAGGTGATGCTTCTTTTAATTCAGCTAGATCTATTTCGACCTCTTCCACGCTGTATGAATCTTCGAAAGATTCACCGTCAATGTCTTCAGCCTCGACATATGCTACCCTCTCCTTCTTGTAACTTTTATTTGCTCTGGCCTTTTCTGCTTTTAGTCGTTCGACTTGTCGAACCTTGTCTGCCAATTGGGCCATATCCCTTAGGTATTGGGTATCTAGTTTCTTTCTGATTGAATAATCTAGACCGCCTGCAGCCATTTTGACTAATTCGTGTTCTGGGACAACCGTGAAGCATCTTGATTTCATCAAACGGAACCTGTTTAAGTAATCATCTATAGGCTCTGTGAACTTCCTCTTGATGCTAGCCAATTCTTTCAGAGTTATCTTGGTTTGACCCATATAGAATTGTTCGTGGAATAATCTCTCTAAGTGTGCCCATGCGTCTATGGAATTTGGGGGTAATGTAGTGAACCAAACAAAAGCATTTTTTGTTAGCGAACTAGGGAAGTATTTAATTCTTAAATCCTCGTTCCTCGCTAGATCTCCTGCTTCCGTCAAATATCTGGCTATGTGTTTCACCGTTGATTCACTAGTGTCCCCTGAAAACTTCGTAAACTTGGGTACCTTGGTACCTCTTGGTAATTCTGTTTGCATAATGTATTCGGGTATGAGGATGTATATTTTGGACGTCGAAGTCCAGTATTAAGGCCATTATTAGCCATTATTCTTTCTATCATGGCAGTAAGATTGTTTTCGGTTGCCAAATTATCTCTCCTAACCCTATGCACAACTTCGTCAGGATGTTCGTCTCTTCCCACTACAACTACTCTAGGCTGTTGCTGGGGAAATTCTTGTCGACCAACGTTGGTGGGTTGATTTTGAGTTTCTAAATCTACCACTTGGTTTCGTTCGACGGGTGTTGGCCTAGGTGGCGGTACTGCGGTTCGAACTTGTTCTAGAACTTGGTCCCCTTCTTGATAGGTCGATTGGTTGTTTCTTCGCCTATTTTGTGGGACTCCTAAGAAATCCGCCATTTGCCCTATTTGTGACGATATTTTTTGATATGTTTCCACATTGTTTTGGTTAGTCCTGGCAATGTTTGTTACTAATGGATTAAAAATTGATCCCAATTCTCTAGCAAAGACGCCTAACATATCATGGTTACTTGCATCCATTTCTTGTCGAAATGCCGCTTGACTACTTGTGGTTAAAGGAGGTATTTGGGCAGAGAAACCAGTGTTTTGTGTGCGTCGACCTATCGAACCGACATTAGGCGAAAACGATGTTGGGTTAGTTGTAGTGTATGTAGGCCCTGTTCCTCGTAATCCTGCCATGTATGAATATGGCATTCCATAATGGTTGTTGGGTCTCCAACCTTCGAAAGCAGTTGATGGTCCTGGGGTAAATAATTGACTTGCAGCGTTTGTCGAGAAAAGTGGTATCTCGTTTGCGCCTGTGAGTGGAGGCACGGTAGTCGAACTCGATACTGGAACAATCCCTGTTGTCCCTGAAGTATTCTCGGGTATAGCCTGGGAACTACTTATGGGTCCAGACCCTGTCGAAACTGGTATATCCTGCGCCTCTTGAGTAGAAGTCGAAACGTGCGTAGAATTTGCCGCTACTGTTCCTGACCCCTGTGGGGGATCTTGATCTCCCCCTCCACTGGCCGCATTGACCATTTTCTTGTTGTACCTTCGTTTAGGAATCGGTTGTGCACTGTTGGTTAATTTACCGTTCCTAAGGTTCATACAAGGTCTTGATATTTTCTAGACAAAACAAAACAATCAATTAATAACAATCTGTTTGACACTGTTCTACTGGGCGTGCCAATTTGTTTACGGTGATTTCCGGTAAACAACCGCTAGTCCTCCAAACTATAAAATATACTTTGGTTACTTGCAGGATCGACTAGATTGATCCTAGGACATAGTCAAACAATTGTCTCTCGATATGATTTGATTCATGTTTGTTTGTTCTGACTTCAAGAAAACTTGTTTGTGATGTGATCGAATGAATATTCACTTAAAAACAACACTTGTTATATATGTTAATGTGACTTTCGACAAAGAAAACATAAACAAAAGCATGTAAATTGCAGGAATGTAAAGTGCAGAAATGTAAAGTGCTTCGAAATGAAAGTTAAACGAAAAGGATAAAGGAATTGAAAAGATACTTGAATAAAAAAATACAAATGTATTTAAAATGGTGTTGGTGTCATACGTACATTTCTCAGCGAACTCGTTCTCTAAACACTTGATACTTGAGTGATTTGTGAGTGATTTGTACAAAATGAACACACGAAATCCTAACATTAAGACCCTTATTTATACTAATTTCGACCCTAACGGTCCTACACTAATCTGATGCCACGTTGCCCACAAGAATCCCTGGGATGCCATCTGTCCTTGTGCAGTTACACAGACTCCTTGAAATTCAAATCCTCCCGCCTGAATCCTCTTTTGACGCGTGGCAACGTGATCATAACCGAGAATGCCACTAAAACACGTTAAGCCTCAGTACCTTACGTATTTCGTAAAACGTTTAAGTCTCAAAGATAATTCACCTCGAATTAGCTCCAATTCTAACCATCTTCGCTCCAACTCAAACAACATCCTCGAAACATGGCCATCAGTAGCCATTTTTAACAAGAAATGGTCATCAGTAACCATCTTTCTTCGAATCATACTCCTTCAAAGAATATTTCCTCCAAACGAAATCTCCGGCCAACAGGGAGTTAACCAATTTTTGCTTCAGATTATATAAGTTAGAGTTGGAGGTGTAGGCAGTTGAAAAGAGCAGCTTTCGCAAGCAGTTGTCAAAGACGTGGAGAAGTTGTCAAAAACAAGTTGTGCATGGAATGAATATGTGGCAAGTTGTGGTTAGTCGAACAGTTAGTAGCTATTATTTTTAACATCTATATAAGTAGAATTTGTATTCAGTGCTAGAGGTTGCATTTTGTAACGTTGCAAGAAAAACTAAAAGTATCCTTGTCAGAGAGAAAACAGTGACTTCTGAAAATGTATGAATGTGTTCCAGTTTAATTTCAAAATAATTTACCTTTCAATTTTCAATCTTGTATTTCTACTTTTCAAACTAGCGTGATACCCGTGCGTCCGCACGGGTACCCGTTGTGGCCGTGTTATTTTGTTCAATATATATTATTCTAGAGGTAAATGTCATAAAACCATATGTGTAAAATATAGAAAAAAAAATTTAATAGGTTGGGGCAAAGTTTGGGATATTTTCATCAATAAAAATTATTTTCCCGTTAATATTCAATATTTCGATCAGTAACTTCATGTTCAGGTAAATATTTAATATGTTTATCAGTAGTTCCTATTCTCGTTAATATTGAATATTTTATTCAGTAACTTCATGTTCCCGTTAATATTCAATATTTTGATCACTATCTTCATGTTCCCGCTAATATTCATTATTTTGATCAGTAACTTCGTATTCCCGTTAATATTCCAAACTTGTTTTCGTTAATACTCAATATTTTGATCAGTAACTCTGTGAATCCGTTAATATTCATTATTTTAATCAATAACTTTGTGTTCCCGATAATATTCCAAATTTGTTTCCGTTTATTTTGATCAGTAACTCCGTGAATCCGTTAATATTCATTATTTTGATCAATAACTTTGTGTTCCCGTTAATATTCCAAATTTGTTCCCGATAATATTGAAAAAATTTATCAGTAACTTCATGTTCCATTTATATTTAAAAAATTACCACTAACTTCGTGTTCTCGTTAATATTCAATATTTTATCAAGGGTTAATGAACTTTTTCGTCCCTTTAAATATTTCAAATTTCGTTTTTAGTCCCTCCAAAATTTTCCTTCAAGAAATCGTCCCTTCAAAAATTTTCTTCTGAACTATTGGTCCCTAACGTCAAATTTCGTAGCTAATCGGTGGCTAAAGTCGTAGCTAATCTCTAGCAAATTTGACGTTAGGGACCAATAGTTTAGACGAAAAATTTTGAAGGGACGATTTCTTAAAGGAAAATTTTGAAGGGACTAAAAACGAAATCTGCAATATTTAGAGGGACCAAAAAGTTCATTAACCCTTTTATCAATAACTCCGTGTTCCCCGTTAATATTTATTATTTTGATCAGTAACTTTGTGTTCCCGTTAATATTCAAAATTTGGATCAGTAACTTAATGTTTCCGATTATATTAAAAATTTTGATAAGTAACTTTGTCTTCTGTTAATATTCAATATTTTAATCAATAACTCTGTGCTCCCGTTAATATTCAATATTTTAAATATTAACGGGATATCCGTGCATTCGCACGGGGACCAGTGTGGTACGCTCATTTGTTTAATATTCAATATTTTGATCAGTAACTTCATGTTCCCGTTAATGTTCAATATTTCGATCAGTAACTTCATGTTCCCGTTAATATTCAATATTTTGATTAATAATTCATGTTCTTGTTAATATTCAATATTTTATTCGGTAACTTCATGTTCCCGTTAATATTCAATATTTTGATTAGTAACTTCATGTTCTTGCTTATTTTGTTCAATATTATATTTTTCATAAAAAAAGAGATTGATGTAATTATTATTATGATACATTTCCATCAGCCCCGTTAATATTGAAAAAATTTATCAGTAAGTTAATGTTTCTGTTGATATTCAAAAAAATTATCAGTAACTTCGTGTTCTCGTTAATATTCAATATTTTGTCAATAACTCCGTATTCCCGTTAATATTTATTATTTTGATTAGTAACTTCGTGTTCCCGTTAATGTTCAAAATTTGTTCCCGTTTAATGTTTCCGATAATATTCAAAATTTTGATCAGTAACTTCGTGATCCCGTTAATATTCAATATTTTAATCAATAACTTCGTGCTCCAGTTAATATTCAATATTTTGAATATTAACGGGATACATGTGCATTCGCACTGGGACCAGTGTGGTACGCTCATTTGTTTTAATATTAAATATTTTGATCAATAAACATTATTTTTCGGTTATAATTTTAATATTTCGATCAGTAACTTCATGTTTTCATCAATATTTAATATTTTAATCAGTAACTTCATATTTTCGCTAATATTAATATTTTGATTAGTAACTTCAAGTTCCTGTTAATATTTAATATTTTTATCTGTAACTTCATGTTTCCGTTATTAGTAAATTCATGTTTCCGTTATTATTCAATATTTTGATATATTATTTCAAAATATTTCATATATAAAAATATTTTAATCAATTGAATAATTATTCAATATTTAATTAAATGTGTTAACATCAATACCATATACGCATACCATATAAGTACCCGAGTGTAAATATAAATAAGATCATGATCGGTATTTCTATAAATATTGTGATATACACCATTGTTATAAATAGGTGAAGGGTGAAAATATAAAGAATTTTGATTTTAATTAAATTATTAAGGTGAAAAAAAAGGTGATATGAATTTAAGTATATAGTAAATTCTTGAATAATATAATATGAAAAAACTTTAAATTAGAAAATATTTTTTAAAAAATAAAGTTCAATGTAAATAATACAAACCTTTAATAGGTTGAGAAATAAGTTTTTATTGATTTATAAATAATTAAAACAATATTTTGACTCCACGATATCTCTCTTTCCCTCCCTTCCAACATGCCTAATTTTTTAAGAGATTATAAAGATTGCTTTTAATAGAAATCAATTCTCTATTAAAATCAATTCTTCAAGAATATAAATTACATTTATATGTTATGTATTGACTATTTAATTAACCCTCCATAAAAGAAAATAAAGGAGCATTAAATTGACCAGTCAATTAATTCTACATTAAAGAAAATTAAAGAGTTGGTTACAAATATAGATGTTTTAATTATGGATGTATTAAAAAAATAGAACGTGAATGTATAACGGCTGCATAGGAGAAGGTGGAGAGAGTGAATGTATAACTTAGGGAAAGTTAGAAGTTGAGGAATCAACAGTGACGTGGCGCCTCCAGAAAGAAAGTTGAATAATGGAATACTCTTCTCACAGGAAGCCACTTGGCAGCACTAGAACGAAAAGATATAATAACTTGTGCGTTCACAATAATTTTAATATGTTTACTTGTGCGTTCACAATAATTTTAATATGTTTACTTGTGCGTTCACACGATACTGACGCTTTACCCATAGGTTATTTAGAGTTATTTAATAAATATATAAAGTCAATTTTTTTTATAATAACAAATGAAAGGTGTACAATAAAAAAACAATAAATTGAAAATACAAAGGCATGATCGGTCCAAATAAAGTGTATTGAATAAATTGAACATGCTTTTAGAGTGTATGGACAAATTGAAATATATGAGTAGATACTTTTTAAATTAATGATAATTTCTAGTGAATCAATATTTATCAACTCTTGTACTCTAAAGAAACAACAACATGGACAGTAACCATGGAGTGAAATCACTTGTTCTTGGCGGCAGCTTTGGTGACCTTGGCTCCAGTTGTTCCTTCCCCACATTCTTGATGACTCCAACGATAACAGTTTGTCGCGCTAAGAAGCAAAGACTCAGGAAACCAATTGAAACCAAGAAAACTGTGTGTTATGCATTGACTCCGGGCTACATGGTTATAGTGTCTTAAAATAAGATCCCTCTAATAATACTACTGCATGATTGATTCTATATCTCTAAAAGTTGAAAAGGATAAGCAGAAAATGGCCAATGAGGGACTTTAGAGACTTGACAACATAATATTATATCTGAAAACAATAATCGACATTAACTATTCCATGTTTCATAATATTCTCAATGAGGGACTTTAAGAACTATGAAACGTGTAATCATAAAATATTACAATGCTACCATGAATCATATAATATGTTTGCTCTCTTTTTATAATTCAAAGATGATTGACTTGAAATAGAAACAAACCAAAGGGAATTAAAGAGTCATTGATATAATATTAATTTATATAATATTAGTTTCAGTTAGGAAAATAATCATGAATGATTTTAAAGTGAAAAGTGTGCATGTATTAGAGTTTATTAAGTTAAGAAGTACATCAGCATGTGTTGAACACAATATAGAGAAAAAGAACATGCACTGTTGACGGCGTGTAAGTATGAACTATGGAAAGAAGATGTTGCGTAAATTACTTTGCAATGTCTCATAGAAAGTCCTCATCATCACTTCTAAAAAACCAAGACAAATGCAATATTATATGACAGGCCAATCATTAAAAACATTCCATTCATTAAAATCTATTATAAAAATGCAATATTATATTACAATCCATATTAATAAGAAGTTAACAGCAATACAATTAGTAACAAACCAAAAACAGTATAGGAAAAACCAACTAAAAAAACCACTTCATTATCAATACATCAACAAAAATCATCTCAAAATGCTCCCTCTTGTTTGAAACAACCTTTCATTTGTGGTGCCCTCGAACAAAAACTTTCCAAAGTTCTTTACTATCGTTGATGTCACAGATTTTTGCCAATGGTCTCGCCATATCGTAGAGCCAGTTAGCACAAGCAGCAAAGTAAAAGTGGTCTGATACTACAAAAAAGTGGAAGCCACAACTGCTATAAATAACACAATCATTATGTATAATGTAGGAGTTACAAACTCTTCATTACATAACTGATGCAGAAGCTGAATGGACAGAAGAATATAAAGTCCTCATTATGTTAATTATGTAACACATAATTATGCAGAATGGAAGATGCATGGACATACAAATGCTAATTATGTAACACATCCATAATGGAAGATGGAAGAACATAACTTCATAAATGAACAGTCCACGTGGCGCATCAATAAGCAACATTTCCTACTCTCAGAATAAGCCACTTGGCAGCATGAGAGGAACTCTTCAAAAAGATAGAATTTTCTTATATTATAGATTGTCTTTGCTTTTGTCTGTTTTATTTTCATTTCTCAAGTTTTACCCATTTCAATATCCAATTCAAACAATAAAACCATTTGAAAACTTAGCACTGAGTTCTAGGATTTTGTAAGCGATCATGCAAGTTAACTTTAACAAGAGGCTAGAGATTGTTTGTCAGAAATATGTGCAAACAAATTGGCACACCTGGTGGGACTCGTGTTAAGTTTGCATATTTTCATAGTTTTTGCATGTTTTTCATATACAATTTCTCAAACACTGAGTGTGCATGAGATTGAGAAGTGGTAGGAAAATGGTAGATTCTAAAAACACTAATCCAAATGGGGAACAACCCTCAGGAGGAAACACGAGTGCTTCACATTCATCTTACATTGGTATATCCACGTCAAACATTGTGGCGGTGTCTTTGACCATCCAAAGTGGGCCAATAGTCTCACAGAGTCAGCTTGGGACTCCGATACTAATTAGCGCAAGTGCTGCTGACTCGTACATACCCAGTTTCACAATGCCCCTATATGGTGGAGAATGAATCTATGGAATACCATCATCAATGATGGCAGGTTTACATATTAATGTTTCGACATTTGCTGAAAATGCAGCATCAACATTCTCACCTTATCGTGGATCAAGACCTATGGGAAGCCAATTTGGTCGTCCCACAGGGATGCGATTTTTGTCCCAAGAAATTCCGACTTTCACCATAAGTTCTGTTGCGATTATGAGGCAGCAGATGGATGAAAGCAATCACGAAATGGTGAACATGCTTACTCAACAAATGGATACAACATTTAGACCATTAATTTAGATTTTGACTCAGAGTTACCAACAATTGGCAACTCAAATGACTCGAATAAGTTTTTTTTTTGGCCTAGGGCGCCAGTTTGATCGGTTGTACAGCCTCAACCAGAGGTACAGTTTCGACATGAAGACGTGGTCGAAGAGACAATCGACCAAGAACAAGAGATTCCCCGGGGTGTTGAATAAATACATAGGATTGTCCAATGGCCTCCTGTTGTAGTAATTAATAGAAACCAGAATTTCGACCAAGTAGTCAGGCAGGTTCGACATTATGCATTGGACGGAGAGAAAAATCTGGATACCATGGTCGAATGAATTATGGTTCGAAGTGGTATGAGTGATGGCTTTCAAAGGCCTACTTATTCCTCTCCATTACCAGATTTTGCTTTGCAAACAAAATTACCTAGGGAATGGAAAGTACAAAAGTTTACTAAGTTCGATGATGACACCAATGAATCTACTGTCAAACATGTTGCTAGGTATCAAACCGAGGCTGGTGCCATAGAAAAAAATGAGGATTTAAAAATAAAATATTTCCCAAGTTCCCTCACATAAAATGCATACACTTGGTTTACAACACTACCTTCACATTCCATCTATTCGTGGACCCAGATGAAAAGGTTGTTCCATGAACACTTTTGCATAGGACAATCGAAAAATAAGTTTGAAGGAATTGGCCACCTGTTTACCAATGATTTCTAACAAACAACCGCTAGTCATCCAAAGTGTTTAAACAATCTGGTTACTCGCAGGATCGACTAGATTGATCCTAGGACATTGTCAAATAGTGTTTCAGTGATTTGATTCATATTCAATAATCTTTCTAGTTTGTGAATATATATAACTTTCTAATGTAAACTGCAATAGGTAAATGACTTTAAAACGAAATAAAGTAAATGCATAAATAACATGACTTTCGACGTTAAATATAACTTTGCATTGAACAAATAACATGAAATGTAAATATGATGTTCTTCACACATACATTGTTTCAGCAAAGACTCTTTTCTCTAACGCTGGTAATTCGACCCTAACGGTCTCTACATAGATTTCTGCCACGTTCGACGTTTCGAACGTTTACTTCTCTTCAGATGTTCCCACGCGTCCGCTAGACAAAGCCGTTCCATTTGAATTTCAAATCTTCCCGCTTCAGCATTTCGACTATGTCAGCGCTTCCGTCGAAGAATACTTGTAAAAGATTATAAAAGTTACTCTTGGTCGAATAACATCTCTTCCAAAGAGAGAGGCTCTTAAATAGCTCTATGAGAACCATCTCTTTATTATAATCTAATACTTCAAAGTATTAAAATCCTTTAGTCGAAATCTGAAGGATAGAAAAACACTTAGAAAGGGGGGGGGGGTTGAATAAGTGTGACTTTAAAAACTCTTAAGATAAAAACAATTGCACAATGATTTTTATCCTGGTTCGTTGTTACCGAAACTACTCCAGTCCACCCCCTTAGAGTGATTTACCTCACCTGAGGATTTAATCCACTAAACAACCTTGATTACAATGGTTTTCCACTTAGATACCTTCTAAGTCTTCTAGAGTATTCTGATCACACCTTGATCACTCTAGGAACCTTTTACAAATTAATGTAAACAAATTCTTACAAGAGTATTATAATGCTTCTTAATAAGCTATAATCACAACTGTGATATTTCTCTTAAGTTCTAAGCTTAAATCTCACTATGATATTACAAAAGTAATGTGAGGTTGAAGATGAAGTTTGAGAGCTTTTGAATTTGACAGCGTTTCTGTATTTTTGCGCAAGAGTTGTATATTCAGCTTCTCATCAGAACTTCTATTTATAGGTGTTTTGAGAAGATGACCTTTGGGAGCATTTAATGCGTTGCGTGATCCGTACAGTATTGCATTTAATGTTTCACTCTTTTGTCAACTACCTCGAGCCTTGCTTTTCCTGCTTTAACTGACTTTGCCTTTAATAGCTTCTAACGTTCCTTTTGTCAGTCAGCGTAGCCTGCCATCTTGTACTTGCTTCTGATCTGATCTTTGTAAATACAACGTTTGAATTAATCAGAGTCAAACAGCTTGGTGCAGAGCATCTTCTTGTCTTCTGACTTTGAAGTGCTTCTAGCGTGATACCATAAGAACTTCAGTGCTTCTGCTTCTGAACTCAAGTTCTTCTGATGCTTCAATAGACCATGTTCTGATTCTGCTTGACCATCTTCTGATGTCTTGCGAGAGCATGTTCTGATGTTGCATACTTGAACCTTCTGAGTCAGTGCTTCTTGCGCTGAATTGTGCATACTCTATATATATTTCCTGAAATGGAAAATGCATATGATTAGAGTACCACATTGTCTTATACAAAATTCATATACATTGTTATCATCAAAACTAAGAATATTGATCAGAACAATCATTGTTCTAACAAAATCTTCAGCTAACTCCAGCGTCAAACAAAAGGTTGCTAAATCAATTGACGAGTATCGCAACAGATTTAGACTTTTGAAAGCAATATGTTTTACTCATGTCCCTGAACACGAATTAGTCGAAATGGCTGCAGGAGGCTTAGACTATTCTATCAGGAAAAAGTTAGACACTCAATATCTTTGAGATATGGTGCAATTGGCTGATAGAGTTTGCCAAATCGAACGATTGAAAGCTGAGAAAGCTAGAACTAGTAACTATCATAAGAAATAAAAATCTGCTTACGTAGCAGCTGACAAATATTCTTCGGATTATGAAGATTTGATCGAAGAAAGTGAGGTTAATGGACCTCCTTACTATTGTAAATTATTGAAACCATTAAATGGGAAGAACTTTGTCGAAACTAAGAAAAATGAAAAATTCGCCACAAAAACTTACACCTTTGATATAACTTAGTGTGACGAAATATTTGACTTATTAGTAACAGATGGTCAAATTTTTGTGCCTCAAGGTCTGAAAAACCCCCTTTTAGAGCAAAATAAAAAACTGGGATTCTGTAAATTTCATAATTTTCTTGGTCATAAAACATCTCAATGTGTCCTTTTCAAGGATTTGGTGCAGAAAGCTTTGAAAGAAGGTAGACTTCAATTTGGCGAAAAGCCAAAGATGTAAGTAGACACTGACCCCTTGAAAGTCAAAGAGGCATTATATGCTAAGCCTTTTGATGTTATGATGGTCAAAGCTACTGATGGTTTCGACATGGAAACTGAAGATGGACTACAAACAGTTTATCCTCAAGTTGATGAGGATTTAATTGACTTTCTGGAAAAGTGCAGAGTGAACGAATTGAAGGTTAAACTATACCCAAGGTGTAGTGTTGTTTATGATGAGAAAGCTGCTGAAGAGTATGAGGATGTGAAAAAGAATGATCCTACGGGGTAAACTGTAACACCCATCCAATCCCACATTTATCTCGCATATAACTTACGAAAATAAATCAAATAAAACCACCAACAAGGGTGTCACATCTTCATATAAGCATCATATGAAAAACATCCTGCTCCGTAACACGGGTTTTCAAAATCATTTATGTCAAATACCTCATTAATAACAAGAATAACACTTCAACTAGTCACAACGGAATTCATAGTCTAAAAAATCTCTTCATTTAGTTCATCAACATCAAAATCTTTTTGGTCAATATCAAAAGACATCATTAAATGTATTCATTATAGTAAAACTCATAAAATAGGTTTATCAGAACAATTGAACTTTAACTCAAGCGTTTCCCACCCGATGTTATGATACCACAACAACACCTATAACAATAAAGGAAACAAATGAATAACTACAAGCTATCCTCAAACTTCTACGAGCTATTCTTGATTACCTGCAAGTTACCCACGTATACAGGCAACATTTCCAAGCAGAAAGGTTGAGTAATCATAAATCATTATAAAAGGTGTAACTTCCCAATTATTTAATTATTTATTTAATTAAATATTCTTATATTATTTTCGGAATTATCGGTTGGTAATTATATTATGGTGAATAAGTGGTTATATCGGTGAGTAAACTATTATATCGATGGAATATTATTAGAAGTGACATTTTGGTTAGTTAAATTACTAAAGGATTTAAATACTGGATTTAGCCGAGTTTGGATTGTCGGTATTATTTTAAGAAGCGTATTTGGATTTATTAAGTTAAAGTCAGATTTTAGTCGGATAGTCGGAAGAATAATATTAAGAATAATATTATTTATTTATTGAGCTGTTTATTGAAATTTTTGCATTTTGGGACTATTTAGTCAGTATTAGTTCGGGATAGCGGGCGGATCGATATTTAATCGAAGATTTTAATATTTTTAGTATTAAAAATATTAATGAGCTAATATTTAGCGTTTTGAGAATTTTCCGCGTAATTAAGATTAGACCGAAAATTTGAGGCATTGAGTAATAAATCGGTATATTAAAATAATCGGAATTTATTTTAATGGTATATAAGTGGAAGTATTATTTTTATATTAAGAGTGAAAATAGTATTGGGCTTAGTTATGGTATCATTAATTATTATGAGTGTATTTTTATTAGGCCCATTATAAATAGTGACTAAGTGGTGGTGGTCTCTTTTTGTCACTTTGGAAAAAATAGAAACATAGTAGAAGAAGAAGAAGTGGAGAGGAACCGAGGAAGACAAAGAAAAAATAGAGAAAGGGGGCTAGGGTTGTGAAGAGGAGAAGAAGGAGACCCAAAGTGTTGTTTTCAAGTGTTATTTTTCCTCATTTTTCCATTGAAACTTCTTAAAGTTGCACTCAATCCAAGGTAAGGGGGGATTCTTACTACCTAAATGTGATTATATGAATGTTATGTGGGTTTAGGGTATAGATTTGCCATTGTGGTGTTTTAATTTTATTTTATGTTTGCTATTGCAATTGAGTATTTTTTTTAGAAATGATGCTGCTCTTGAAGTGACACGCCAGTATGGTTTGGATGATGTCCTTCGGCTACTAGATGCTATTTCCACGTTTTACTTGTTATCCGTTGCTGGCTACTAGATGCTATTTCCACGTTTTACTTGTTATCCGTTGCTTACTGTTGGCCTTTTATCATGTTCCATTATTTTGATATATATATATATATATATATATATATATATATATATATTTAAGTTGTGTTGTGAGCCTATGGCTAAAGTTGAACGGTGTGATGTTGATATGTGACCATTGTTGTTGTTGTTGTTGTTGTTATGTCATTGTTGCTAAGTTGTTGTCGTTGTTGTGATTGTTGCATTCATTGCATAAAGCATGCCTGAAAATTATGGAAACCATGTTGAAAGTTGAAGGATTATGCCTTTGCCTTGATGGCACCACGTTAAAGGCTTATGCCTTGTTGAAATTCCTCGGAATTATTGGCAATGTTTATGTTGGGAGTTTTACTCCAATGGTACCACATGCATATGCACAATGGAGTCGCATTTGAGTCGTTGTCAATTGTTGTTGGTTGAAGTTGTCGTTTATGCATGGTGATACTGATATGTTGAGTTGTTGAAGATGCTTATATGTTGACTTGTTGAAGATGCTTAGATGATGATATTGATGATTATATGTTGACTTGTTGAAGATGATTATATCTTGAGTTATGTGAAGATGCTTATATGATGACTTGTTGTAAATGTTTATATGTTGATATTATGACTATTCATTGATGATGTTATTGGTGTGGTTTACGTTGATGTCGTGCGAAGCGGTGATTCATTTATATTCTTTACCTGATATATGATTTATCATGATCCTATTTATATAGTTTGATATCTTACCCTTTCTGCTGATGTTTCCCCTACCATGGGAAATGGGCAAGTAATCAAGTATAGTTGTAGAAGTGTGTTGCTTCATCGAGTCCTGTTGGTGTGTAGCTCTGATACGTATCACTCGGGGGATATTAATATTGTTGTTTCTATGTTGTTATGATTTAGTTGTTGTCATTATAATCGTTGAATCCAAGTTGATTACTATAAAGCACTTTTTATACTTCCAAGTTGTTTTAGCTGAATAAAGCTGATAGTTGACTGTTAATTCGAATGCTATGTATCATTGTGAATGAAACACAAGTTGAGGTTTTAAGTTGATATGTGATACTCCAATGTGTTGTTTTAAATTTTTAAATACTCTGATATTTTTCCGCATTATAATTTCGGGTAGAATTTGGGGTGTTACAAAACACATCATTAAATGTATTCATTATAGTAAAACTAAAAAATAGGTTTATCAGAACAATTGAACTTTAACTCAAGCGTTTCCCACCCGATGTCTTGATTACTTGCAAGTTCACGTATACAGGCAACATTTCCAAGCAGAAAGGTTGAGTAATCATAAATCATTATAAAAGGTATAAGGAATAAATATAGTAGTTACACAACAATTATCAGTGATTTCACATATCATCACACTTCACATATATAGTCACATTTTCACATCATTAATACATCCACAGTATCATCATGTCATCAAATCAACAATCTTCATCAAGACATCATTAATTCACACATCATCAAAACATTACTTAATCAATCACTATGCAATGTCACAAAGAATGTAATACAACATCGTTGAATCATGCATGTGGTACTAAAACTTCACTGATGATCAAGTCATCTTCCTCCAAAGATTCCCACCATATGATCGATTCCCTCTTGGAACTGGAGAACATACTAATAACGCACTCAATCCACACAATAGGATTAAGGCCATCACTGGACAAACGTCTTAACATCACTGGAAAAACGTCCTAACATATGCCATGAATGTATGATGCACAACACTAATAATAATTCGACCATGGCTAGTCAATTGCATCATCATTCATGTAATCATCATAAATACATCCTTCCCATAACTGTATGCACATCAAAACATGCTTAACATCAACTTCATTTAACACATGATATATTCACCGTCACATAATCGTCATCATATAATTATCATCATATAATCATCACCATATAATCATCATCATGTAATCGTCACCATATAATCATCATCATGTAATCATCATCGTGTAATCACAACCAAACACTTCATAATAAATGCATCATTGTAACAACATCAATTCATCATAGAAAGCATACATCATATTACATCAAGGCATAATCATATCAGTTCATCAAAGAAAGCAAACATCATAGTACATCAAGGCATACTCGTATCAATTCATCATAGAAAGCATACATCATATTACATCAACGCATAATCACATCAGTTCATCATAGCACTATCACTGTAAAAATACATTATAAGATTCATTTTATTTTACAAAAGTATAGTTCATTGCGTTGGCTTTTTAACACTTCGAACGAGGCTCGAGTCGGACTTATGGTTAAAAAGTTAAGACCAAAACGATTTCACAGTACAAAAACCAGGGAGCTGTTACAGGCACTCGTAATGGACATTACGGCCAATAATGCTAACAATCCAAAATTTCATTTTTTTGCATGTTTCTGGTACAAAAGTCCATTGGGCTATTACGGGCACCCGTAATGGCTGTTACTGGCTGTAATAGAGCCCAGAAAATCATAGTTTTTCTCAATTTTGTGCGATCTCTCTTGTTTTTCAGCCCTTCAACAGAACCGAAACCCCAAGTTTTGACCTCCAACAACCTCAAAATATATCCTATCATATGGCACTCTAATAAAGGGAAATAAATACTTCAAAACCTTAATTTATCATCTCTAAATCACTATTAACATACTCAAAGTCACAACTCTCAAACAATTAATCCATGGTGTAATAACATGGTAGTAATAATACTTTTCATTAAGATCATCATACAAGACAACGCATCAATGTAGACATCATATGCATCAATTCCTGGAAACAAATTCACATTTGCATCAATTTCCAACAAAATCATCATGTTATCATCATCAATCAAAACCCGAAACACAAACCTACAAATACCTAAACCCATATCAATCATAATGACAAGAATTACACCCCTTACCTTAGATTCTAGCTTTGATTCTTGTTCCAAACTCTACGATTCATTCTCTTCTCTTCTCTTCGTGCCCTAGCCCTCTATCACCGTTTCTTCCAAAATCTCACGATTGCACAAAATGAACACTTACACTTACTTTTCCCAATTTAACTAATGAACCCTTTCTATGGTCTTCCCATATGACCCTCACTTAACTTCTTACAAGTTACCACCTTTCTCTCATGGCCTCTGCACCATACTACTATCTCTATTTATTTAATTAAATAATAATGCTAATTAGAAATTCTAAATATTTATATTATTCTAATTAACGCCTTAATCAATACTACCCCATATCACATGTCACATTCATCCAAATACGACATATATTCACAAATAAATCATACTACTCATATATTCACACTAAATCAATTAAATAACTAATTAAATAATTAATATGGACTTCGGTGGGTTACAACTCTCGTCCACTTAAAAGAATTTTTGCCCTCGAAAATACCTGGCGGAAACACGAACGGATAAGACTCTCTCATATGATTCCCGTGTTCCCAATGAAATTGAATGAATGAAAGTGTTTTGATTTTGAAGATTTGAAGGGTTTTGTTAAATGAAAACCCTAAGCGTTTGTTTAATCGAGAGTTTTGTAAAACAGTTTTGAATGACCAAGACAGACTAATTAAGGTAAGAAATATTATCTACACTTAATTAAGACCTAGGAAGTTAGGTTATATTCACAAGATTATTTGAAATTGATTAGGTTTTTGAAAATCAAATGAAAACTTATTTTTTAAGTATATTAAAAGTACTAAAAAAGTATCACTTTTAAACCTAATGAAAATATATCAAATAAATAATATTTTTGTGATTATTTTGCATAATCATAAAATATATGTGACAAATGAAGAGTGTATGAAAAATCATTCGAAAATAATTAATATTGATAGGTTAATTAATTATGTGAATTTGAAAAAAAATGAAAGAAATTGGTGATAAAAAATTTGGTTTGGTCTTGTAAGGGCTTGAATCCACGCCCTTGGGGTTCACTACACAAAACCTAGCCAACTGAGCTACGCACTCAGCTTATTCAACACATGACTTCATTTAATTATATTTTAAAAACGTTTGAGAAATTCAAAAATGGCGCCATGGTCGTCTTCAACCTCAAGCTTCCCTAAAAAATTCAAATTTCTATCTCCCTCAATTCTCAACCAAATTCAATGATCCAACACATGGTTTTCACTTGATTTTTAACACGGAACATGATGGTGACATTGAAATTAATTTATTTTTAGTGTAGCTTAGAATTTTTGTATGAACATGAAGAACCCTAATTCTGAAATTTCAATATGAAATTGTGTATGTTCATGATTTGGTTCAATTGATTGAGGGTTAATGATCCTTATAAGTGAGGAAACATGATGGTAACTCATTTGAACATTTAAATTTCATGTACCATAGAAATCGAGTTTGAGTTAATAACTTTCAAAATAGAAATCTGAAATCTTGATATTGATGTTCCAGTTGCAAGATTATGATCTGGATAGCTCCTATGATGATGTTAAAAGGTATTTGAATGCTCAATTTGGTTTGAAACCTCCTGGATAGCTTTGCCCGACTCCAACTGCATAAGCTTCAAGTTGAAGATGGAGATGGTGATTCTAATGTTACAGAACCCCAACAAGAGCTTGGATCACTTCCACATGATGTGTATGAAGTGTAAGAATGCTCACTTTCAAGGGATTTCCTCTGGTTTGAAGAACTCACTTCTTCATGCCATGAGAAACTTGAAAAATGAGGAAAAGAGAGAGAATTTGAGAAAACAAGAATTGGACTTTCTTTGGTGTAATTTTGAATGAGGATGAGTTCTCTATTTATAGGCAAATGAAGTGAAGTAGTCTTGAGAGCAAATGAACTTGATGTTGAATAACTTAGTGAATAAGTTATGGAATATTCCATTTATGTAATGATGAATTTTTTGCCATGGTTGGAATCCAATCCTCTAGCTCCCCATTTCTCTAACTATGAGTTTGATTCAGATTTTGTGATGTAATCAAGTTGGTGATTTGGAGATAAGTTTGATGATTCATCATTTGCTAATGATTTCAAAAAAGTAATCATTATCTTTTCTCATGGCAAGTGCAAAATATGGTACTTTGATATTCCCTTGAAATGATTCAAATTCATACCACTTGCTCTTGGTTGATGACAATGCTTTAACATGTGCATAGTTGGTGAAGAACTTGTGAAAAAATGGTCATGGGCAAAACTAGTTATGTATAAAACTAGTCTTATGGAGCCTTCTTTGGAAAATCACAACTTCTTGCTCAAGTAAGATCCAATCATGTTCTAATACTTTTTGGAAAGCTTAGATGATGTACTTCAATTCCCTTGTTGATGGATTGAAATAATTCTTCTTGGATCAATGTGAAAAATGACTCAGAAGTTGGTGAAAAAATTCCCTTGTTCCAAGACTGCTGACTAGCGTCATAATTACTGATAACACTGTTTCCGAAACGTCTTGTCATTTTCAAAGATGTCTTCTCATAACTTACATTCCCACGTTTTAACCTTACTTCCTGATCATTACTCCTACATACTAGGAGTGAAGCTAACTCATTCGACCACCGTTGGATTAAATCACCAGCCGCCACGTGTCTCTCGGGCTTTACCCAAAATATTTAAAAAGGTTTCCGTTAAACCTTTAAATACTTGATCTTGTGTCTCTATACCGCCTTTCATTCATCTTCTTCACCAAAAAATTGAAACATCTTCACTCTTTTTAGAATCTTGTTCTTTTAATCAAAAAATTTCTTCATGGCTTCATCTTCAAATGTTCTTCAACCCGCTTTGAAGCTCCAATCAACAACACGTTCTGGGGAACGAGAGTTCGTTCCAAACCCTAACACTGAAGAAATACGCGCTATTTACGCTTCCCAGGTAATCATTCCCTTTGAACTCTCTGAAAAAACTCTTGCCTTTATGGGTCCGCTACCGAGTGAAAGTATCCAATCTATGAATAAGTTTTTTCCTGCTTACTACAAGACTAGACCATTAGTTAGCAAAGTTAAGATAGATGAAGACGGTCGCTCTCCTTTAGGCAAATCTGCTAATACTGAGGAAACTTCAACCGCAATCCCTTTAGCTTTAAACAAAATTAGGTTAAACTATATGACCAATTCCGTAAAAGTGTTTAGGTCAATCCCTTTAGCCAAAGATCCTGACTTGTACTATGCCTGGCTAGAAAGGGTAGAGAAACAAAAAGGATCCTTCTGGAAAACATTAGGAATATACGATTTGATTCAACTGTCAAGAACGGGTTTAGAATACAACCAACCCATGTTAGTAGCAGCGGTTCATTTTTGGGATGCTTCTCACAACACCTTCTATCTCCCATGTGGAATGGTTACCCCCACGCTTTTCGACGTGGCCGCTATTACAGGACTTCGACCAACTGATGAAACCTTCGACCCCAATGAAATGGATAATGACACTATTGGTTTTAACGATTCGCAAGTCACTTATACGACATTCATCCAGAAGCATCATATTACCGCTGAAGCGACAGTATCTGATGAAGAGCATATTGCTTTCCTAGCATTATGGCTTTCACGATGTGCCTTTTGTTCAAGGTCTATTCAAGTTGCGAAAAGGTACCTTTGCATGGCTAATCAATTGCATGCTGGGAAAAAGCTCAACCTCATCCAACTACTTCTAGGGTCTCTTTATGAAAACCTTAGTGAAGCTGCAAACCTTACCAAGAATTTCAAATCTGGTAGTTTACTTTACGCTGGTCCTTTCTGGCTATTGCAACTGTGGCTTAATGCTACATTCGAAACTCATCTTCCCTTTCGAGGAGATGTCAATGAGGAGGATAGCATAATCAAAAATCGAACTATAGAGGGGACCAGGTTAGCTTACCTAACTCCAAAAGAAGAAACGGGAAAGCTTCATGAACATTTCCTGGCGTATTCGATGATGTTTGCTCGGCGTGACCAGTTCGATCCTTCTATGGCCCCATTTGTACACAGAACAATAGGTCCTGAATGGTTTACTCGAAAATTTCCACCAACATCTCAGGATCAACAAACCGAATCTATGGAAATTTGGGAAGCCTTTCTGACTCCAAGATTGTTTTCCCACCGTCTTCGACCATCAAAGGGTCAATGTATCCTCATGTGCTATCAACCGAATTTGGTCTCAAGACAATTTGGGCTAACTCAAATAACACCCAAGTGCTTATATGAGAAAAGGAACCATATGTGTTTCCACACTTTGTATTTGACTGAAGAAGAATGTGAACAAAAAATCGACAAATACGTTGACGTCACCAATCTTTCTCCTATTCCTTTTGAACCTTCTTTTTACTCTACACCAGATTTTCATCAATGGTGGACAGAGTATTATAGCTCTCAAATTTTCGATGCTGATAGCCTTGCTCAGGAACTAACTGCAGCTTTCAATGATGTGCAGGAGAACTTCCAAAAAGGTACTTCCACTCATATTAAAGAAATCCAAGCTTTTCAAAAATTCTTTGAAACTATCTATAGGCCTGATGATCTTAGTCGGACTGTTCGTGAGGCTGCAGTTACTTTGCGCGAAAAGTTTTCCGCCAAACTAAATAAGTTGAAATTGCCCTCGTATGTTCGACCCGAACTACGTTATGAAGTGGCTTTCAAACTCAATCCTCCAAAATTCCCCCCACTACCAAGTGCTGATTTTGGTGTGGCTCTAAGTCCTCCTTTCCCAGACTGGTTCGTGTGTGGGAATGCTCTCAAAATTCTTCAAGAGAGTACCAAAAAACGCGCTGAACGAGTGGTTCCGACTAAGCATACCTTGGATACTTTCAAAGGACATCTTCATATAGATCTTAAACATGTTCGTGTCCTGACTCCAATACCTGAAGGTCTGGATTAAGGCAATCTTTTCGACTGACTTATCTTTTCTTTATTGATATACTGATTTCAGTCTCAACTACAGCTGTTGCACGAAGGAGGAAGATTAAGGAAGCTTCTGCCCCAAAAGACTCTGGGACATCTAAAAGCAATAAACCAAGTGGGAGTGACTCCCTCGTCACTGATAAGAAGCCCACGGTACATACTTATCTCATACTCTCAATCTTGTACAATATGTGATTAGTACTCATATTTCTCATTTTCGACTTGCCAGAGTTCGAAACCCCCAACGGGTTCGAAGCGTAAAGCTTCTTCGACCACTGGTTCGGATGGCGAAGATAAATCCCCTCCTCAAACTAGACAAGGACAGAAGAAAAAATACAAAGCTGTTAACCCTTCGAGAAAAGGGAGAAAGGCAAGTCCTTCCAAAGCTGTTTCTCCTGGTGATAAAGCGTCCTCTGAAGAGTCTCCTCTGAAAGCTGCTAGTAATGCTTTCGTTGTGGAAAGCCATAATTCAAGTCCAGACAATATTCCACCCAAGGTACTTTGAGTTTGTCCCACATATTATCTTGTGATTTTAACTAAATAATTGTACTGACACTTTACCTTGTTATTGCAGGATGATGCTGGCACTGCTACTTCCGGTTTTAAAGACCCTGGCCTCACCATTGATGTTGACAAACTTTATAGTAGTTGTCAAACTTTAACTTTCGTCAACTAAACTCCTCAAAAGTTTATTTTTATTATTTTTTTTTTGAATAACTTTGCTCTGTTTAACATAGGTACCTCTCAAAATCAAACTCGTGTTCTTTCACCAGTCTTTGAAGACGTTAGGCCAATTGCTACCATATTGCCTAATGAACCAGTCGAAGAAAGCCACTCTACTGACGAATCCCCACCTACCCATCAAGGCAAAAATTTGGAGGAGGATCATCCATTCTCAGGCAGCGATAATGTGAACCAGCAATCACATGACAACGAAGATTCCGCGTCGGAGAAAGATGCTATGGAAGAGATTTCTCAGCCTGAAAAACCAGTTTCTCATGGAACTTCAACTCTTGACGCAAAAACCATTCCTGAGACAACTTCGACGCCTGCCCCTGCAAAGCTTACTCCTTCAGAGCTTGAACAACTTAAGCAAACTGATCCTCTCAGTTTCTTAAAGGCCATTATGAATGTGAATACTCCTTCGCCTCCGGAGCTTAATGTCTCAACAGCTGTTACTGCAGACTCTAGTGACAAGGAAGATATTCCCAGTCTTCTTCGACAAATAAAAGAAAGATTCTTTGGGGTCAATCTTGTAGATGTTCTCAACCGGGACCCTATTAAGAGCCACAACTTAAATCAACTTCTAAAGAAAGTAGATTTGCTTCAAGTTTCCACAGAAGTTTCAGAGGTAACTGTTCTGCTGGGCTCTCTACTCGAGCAACTCCAAGCTAACATCCTTCGAAGGCAAAATGTCGAAAAAGAGTTATCTGAGACAAAGGCCTCTCATGACTCTTCATGGAATTTTGCTATGGACGCAACGAAACAAGGTGAGGCCCTCAGGCTCAAACATTCAGAAAATCAGAAGGCCATTGATGATTATGAGAAGAAAATCGGCTCTTGGAAACAAGAAATCAAAGTACTCGAGGGCAAGATAAAGGAGGCTGAAAGTTGTCAAGCAGTCCTACAAAAGTCTAATCAACAAGACTTGCTCGAAGTGGTGCAGTCAGGAATGAAACATTTCGAGGCTGCACAAAAGTTAGTGCCAGAAATCGAAAGGTTGAAGAAACACCGGGCACTAATCGAACTTCGCATGTCTTCATGGGAGACTCAATATTTGAAGATCAAAAAGGATCTCCCTGAGGATTTCAACTAAATGTTTTCGATCTTGTTACTTATTGCACCTTTATTTTGTAATCGAGGCCACTGTAGACATATAATATTTGTACGCTTGACTCCCTTTTATCTCTATCATATTTGCCATTGTTGATTTAGCAAATCTTTCAATTTCTTGTCAAGATATATCTTTAGATTTCCTACAGTGCTTTTATTAAATGCAACATGTAGAACCTGAACATCCTTCGCAGCACTCTTGCCTCTAGACTTGACGTTTCCACTTCTTCTAGCCATAATCATTATTAAAAGTGACGTCACTTTCTCCAAAACGTCGGTTTTCAGACGTGCGTGCATCAGTTTAATGATTACTTCTCAACTTCCAAGGGCGGGAAACGGCGGAAGCCATAACTTCTTTCTTTGGAAAACCAACCGCAGTCCAATCACTCATTGGCAATTAAAACCCACCCTTCAGTATTCCCCTTCTATATAAAGGGTCCAATATCACCTTTATTTCTCATTCATGCGTTTTCTCTCCAAACTAAACACAGAAAAAAGAAAACACACAACTTCTCTTTCAGAACAACTTTCTTACCTTACAATGGCTGAACCTCTCTTCTTTAACGACATCAAAGCCCTCATTAGAGGCGAGTTCAGACTCTCTGAGGATGAACTTGTTCGCCATTTCATCACCATCGAAACCCTGTTTGTTAACTAGGAACTAGACTTCTACTTTGAGGAAGTCCTGGAGGGTGCTATTTACCCCAACATGGTGGCAGAATTCTGGATGAATGCGTCTTTACGCATAGATCCTGAAGGTAGGACCACCATTGATTCTGTTATTCGACACGCTCGTCTCAGCATTACTCCCACCACTATTGCCAATCTGATAAGATGCAATAACTCTGGTGAAACTTTTGATGACAACAGTTTCAGCATGACTACTCATCTCATGCTGAGAACTCTTATGGACAATGACCGCTTTAGTGCCAAAGTCATCAGGATCTGGCACCAGATGCTCGTGGGGAACTTCCAACCTCGGCGGATTGACGAAAACAACATCATGGTTGAAGACTTGGAGTTTATCCTCTGTGGTCTTCGAGGGAAGAAAATTAACATCCCTTTGATGATCTTCAAGGGACTTGTTAAAGCTGTCTCTGTCGGTGTTGACCGTCGAGGGGTTGTGACTTGTCTTCCGTACGGGCGAGTCCTTAGCTACATTTTTCTTAAGAAAGGCGTAGTGAGAAGGATGCGTAATTCTGGAGCCATGGATATGTTCGAGGCTGAACCTTCTCCCGTGTTGTCTTTGGACAATTTAAACCAAAGGATTGACTAGCAAGTTTTTACCTTAGGTTTAATCTTTTTATATATATTTATGCCTTCCTTCTTTTTGTAACTTCAGATCCTATTCTTTGGATCTTTTTGTAATGAATGTATTCCCATGCTTGAAATGAAAAAGAATATTTTGGTGTCTTCTTTGATTTTTCTTTCCATAATTCTTCCTGATAGTGCAGCCATTTTGGTGCCTGACCATTTTGGCTTTTCGTAGTACCCTGGGTATCTACGTTTTTGCAATCCTTACTTCGTGCATACTTGGTTTATATCTCTTCAAATATTTCCTGTTTACTCTCAAGATCCTATGATCTTCTGCTAATTCTTCAATTTCATAAGCATTGTTCGAGAATACTTTTAAGATTCGAAAGGGTCCTTCCCAATGTGGGGACCACTTACCAAGTGCCTGATTCTTTCGATCTATAGGTAAAATAACTTTCCAGACTAAGTCATTATTAACAAAAGTTTTACCTTTCACCTTTTTATTATAAGCTCTGGACACTCTTTCCTTTTGCCTTTTTATCATTTCCAGTGCTCGAAGTCTGTCTTCGTCCAAATCTACTAACTCATTCATCATTAACTCCCAGTATACGTTGGGAGGAATGTCTGCTTGTCTTTGTATCCTTACTGATTGCAAACATATCTCAATTGGAAGTACTGCGTCATGTCCAAACGTCAACTGGAAAGGAGTTGTATTCGTAGCTTCTTTTGGAGATGTTCGACAAGCCCAAAGTGCCTGATCTAAAGTCTTATGCCAATTCTTGGGTCTCTTTCCTACATGCTTCTTGATAAGGCCAATTATTATTTTGTTTGCTGCTTCAACCTGTCCATTTGCTTGGGCATAATAAGGTGTAGAAGTAAATAACTTGAAACCTATTTCTCTGGCAAAATCTTGCATTTTTCGTCCAGTAAAGACTGATCCCTGATCAGTTGTTATACTTTCTGGGATTCCAAATCTATATATAATGTGTTTCTGAATAAACTCAATCACCGCCTCTTGATCCACATTTGCCAGTGGTATTGCTTCAACCCATTTTGTGAAATAGTCTATTCCTACCATAATGTATCTTTGCCCTTTGGATGACTTGGGGTGAATCTCTCCAATCAAATCTAGTGCCCATCCCCTGAAAGGCCATGGTTTTACTATTGTACTTAGTTCGTTTGCTGGAGCGTGTTGGATACCTGCATGTTCTTGGCACTCTTGGCACCCTTTCGCGAACTCTATGCAATCCTTTAGCATCGAAGGCCAATACATCCCATAACGAAACAAGAGCCATTTCATTTTGTGCCCTGCTTGATGTGCGCCACATGCCCCACTATGTACGTTCGACAGAGCCAAATATGCTTCTGCTTCTCCCAAGCATTTCAATAATACCCCTTCAGGAGTTTTCTTGAACAACTCATTTCCCATCAGAAAATATGACAGGGCTCTATACTTGATTTTTCTGTCTGTATCCGTCGAAGGATTTTTCAGATAGTTAATAATTGGATTCCTCCAGTCTGTGTCAGCCAATGAATCTATATTTAGTACCTCGAATTGTTCTTTATTGGCATAACCCAATTGTGAATCTTCCAGATCACTTGGCGAAAGTTTAGTAAACATTGCTCTTCCTCTTACTTCAATCAACTCTTCCAACTTTTCTTTTGATACTTTATATCCCGAAGCTAATTGAGCCAAGTCGTTTGCTTCCTGGTTATTCACCCTTGGTACATGTTTTAATTCCACGTATTCGAATTTCTTGAGCAACCTATTTGCGATGATAAAATACATGATCAAATTCTCTTTGATGCACTTGTACTCCTTTGTCAATTGTTTGATGACCAATTCGGAGTCTCCTTTAATTTCGACTCTGGTTGCCCCCAGTTCTAACAAAGCCTCAAGTCCAGCAATTAAAGCCTCGTATTCAGCTTCATTATTGGAGCATGATGGACCTTCGATTTTATACTTGAGCTTTGTTGGAATTCCATCAGGAGAAATTATCAACATTCCAATACCAGTTCCCTCTCTATGCGTTGAACCATCGAAATATAACTTCCAAGGTTTCAATTCTACATAATGCTGATGATTCTCAACCACCGCATGGTCGACAATGAAGTCTGACACAATCTGACCTTTCATTGCCTTGAGAGGCTGAAATATTAATGAATATTCAGTAAGGGCTAAAGCCCATTTGCCAATTCGACTATGTAGTATTGGCTTAGATAACATATGTTTAATAACATCATAATGAGATGAAATGTAAACATCAACTGGCTTTATATAATACTTGAGTTTGATACAGGAGAAATACAAACAAAGGCAGAGTTTTTCTATATCAGTATATCTAGTCTCTGCATCATTGAGTACTCTACTTAAATAATAAATGGCTCTTTCGATGCCATTCTCATCCTCCTGGGCAAGCATGCTGCCTATTGTTTTATCTGATGCTGAAATATATAGGCGCATGTGCTTCTTCCCATTTGGGGAAGATAGAATTGGTGGACAAGTCAAGTATTGCTTTATCTGATCGAAAGCTTCTTGATGTTCAGCACGCCATTCGAATTTTCCTTGCTTAAGCCGAAGTAGAGGTGAGAAAGCTTGCGTGCGTCCACTTAAGTTAGAGATAAATCTTCTTAAGAAATTTATCTTACCCAACAATGATTGTAATTCTTTCTTCGTGGAGGGAGACTTGGTCTCCATAATGGCTTTTGTCTTGTTTTGGTTGATTTCTATCCCTTTTTTGTGGACTACGAAACCCAAGAAATCGCCTGCCTGCACAAAGAAAGCACATTTAAGGGGGTTCATCTTCAAGCCATATTTCCTCATTCTTTCGAATGATTGGCTCAGATGATCGAGATGACTCATACCCGAGGTAGATTTTACCACAATGTCATCTATATACACTTGCATGAATGTTTCTATGAAGTCGTGAAATATAGAATTCATTGCTCTTTGATAAGTTGCCCCTGCGTTTTTTAAACCAAAAGGTATCACAACCCATTCGTAAGTGCCTATTGCTCCTGGGCAACGAAATGCTGTCTTGGATACATCATCTTCTGCTATAAAAATTTGATTGTATCCCGAATATCCATCCAACATGCTCAAATACACAAAACCTGCGGCCGAGTCTACTAGCATTTCTGCTATAGGCATGGGATACTCGTCTTTCGGAGTAGCTGCATTAAGGTCGCGAAAGTCTATGCATACTCTTAATGAGCCATTCTTTTTAATTACAGGTACTATATTAGCAATCCACTCAACATACCTTGTAGTTCGGATAAATTTGCACCGTAAGAGTCTTTCGACCTCTGCTTTAATCTTCGAGTGAATCTCTGGCGCGAATCTTCTGGGAGTTTGTTTTATTGGCTTCTTCCCTTCTTTTATTGGTAATTTCAATTCGACTAAGTCTCTTTCGAGACCAGGCATCTCATCATAATCCCAAGCAAAACAATCTGTATTGTCTTTCAACATTTTGATGACCGTTGCTTTCAATTCTGGTTCTAGTTTCGCGCTGATATATGTTATTCTCTTTTGATCATTGTCTCCAAGATTGACTTCTTCAAGTGGATCTTGGGCCAACATCTTTATGTTCGACGCCATCGGGTCTTTTTCAAATCCCAACGGTTCTTCGTCGTATATTGCATCTAACCTTTGACTTGGTTCTTCTCCTATGATCTCTTCAACTGGACCCGTATCTTCAGGGAGTTCGAAACTCGTACGTATTTCCAATCCTGATATTCCTTCTTTGGTTAGGACTGTATCTATATTTGTATTTGATAGTTCGGCTTCGAGAGCCGTCTTTGTTTTGTTCTCGGCCACATAGGCCGAAATCTTTTCGAAGAACGCAGACTCAGACATGATTAATGTCATCGTCCCAGCCCGTTGGCCGTACTGCTGGATAATTCTCCGATGGTGCTGGATCTGGTGGACCATCCATGATCTCCCTATCCCATTGGAATCCATTTGGGTGTAAAGTCAAATAGTACATTGCATTTTTGTTTGGGGTGTACATCTCTTCAGCAGCATGACAAGGGCCTATGTTTGCCAAGTTCCTGTCGAAGTTGTTTTTGTTCACCTGGTTGACCTCAGCCATGTAATAACTCTGATCACCTTCGATATTCTCCACTATACCATCTTCTCTCCAAATTGTCACCCTCTGATGCATGGTTGAGGGTACAGCCGCTACTCCATGAATCCATTCCCTACCAAGCAAAAGGTTGTAGTTTGCTTTTGCTGGTATAACCATGAACATGGTTGGCCTGGTAACCGAGCCTACTGTCAAATTGACTTGAACAACTCCCAGAGTTTGTCCTATTTTGCCTTCGTAGTTAGATAAAACCATGTTATGTGGCCTTATATCCGTATCGAACATACCAATTCTTTTTAGCATGTATTGAGGCATTAGGTTCACTGCTGCTCCCCCATCAACTAGGACTTTATTTATGCCCACGTTCTCAATCTTAGCCCTGATATAGAGTGGCTTCAAATGATTTCGCATACCCTCATCAGGCCTTTCGAAGAAAGCATTCTGTTCTTCTACTGCACCGTTATTCAGCACATAGTAACACACGGGTCTGTGTTTTGCCATTTCTTCGATATCAGCCTCTTCACAGTCTTCTACTTCAGTTTCCTGATTAAACTCGTGAGGGAGTACCGAGACAACATTGCAATTCAAGTTTATAGATGACACTCCATCAGAGTCAAAATCATTTGTCATTCTATCCTCTTCTTTCCAAGAATTTGAACGCATCTTGTCTTCTTCATCCAAGAGTTTTTCAGCTTCGAATAGTCTGCGTTCCACCGGAGGTTTGTTCGACCTTGCCCCCTGGTATGGGACTTGGTTGCTACTAGAGTCTCCAGCTTCTCTTGGCCTGTATTCCTTCTGAGCCTTTTTTATTCTCTGATGCCTTCTCCACTGGGACCGAGACATAGGATTTTTTCCTTTATAATTCTCCAACCGATACACCTCTCGATTTGATCTTTGAAATTGTTTCCTATATGCCATTGCAGTTCTACCACCTTGGTCCCAACTTCGCCATTTGTTGGTTCTTGCATCAGCTTGTACCCACCTATCCCTGGGTGCATTTGCAGGGACTTTGAACGTCACCCTTCGAGTCCTAGGATGTGGGCTATCAGGCCTCTTTGTTGGAGTCCAAATATCGAAACCGTACAGGTTGGGACGCAACCCCTGAGTTTCTTGACTCATGTAGCAATACACACGTTCGAATGATCGTGCTAGTATTTCGTCATAGACTGCCCCACATCTTGGGCAGAGAGCAACTTCAGTGTTTTCTTTGTGGCATCTGACCAAAAATCCTACCAAGATTTCCTCCATCTTTGGGTACAGTTGTAGTAGGGGATTTGGCTCTCTTCCTGGGTGTTCCCACCTTTCGCGTCGAACCCTTTCGAAGTTGGCTTCGACCCTTTGATTCAGCATGATCGAACACCTTGGACACATCCATTGCTTACCACCATTTCTCTCGTGGCAATTCCAGAGATATTCTTTGAGGCTTTCGGTTCTTGGAGGAACTTCGATGCCCCCATTTTTACTCGTCAGCCATGTCTCTAGTTCGCCAAATTCAGACACTGGTCGTCTGGCGCTAACCATGTTAACCGCTGCTGGAGGGACTTCAGAGATCTGGATTTTCTGGAGTTTCATCCTGAGGTCTTTAGTGGCCTCGCTGTTTTCTTCCTTCGAGGCTTTAGTTATTTCTGCCTTGGAAGATTCTTCAACATCAGTATTGAAGATTATGTCACTATTTAGGCTTTCAGTAGCCTGCTTTCCATTGAACATTGCTTTAGTCTCCACAACCTCGATTTCAGAAACCTCCACCATGTTGATATCTTCTACCTCGCAGAGGCTGGCGTCAGCAATGTTTAGGGGATTGGTATCGACCCTCATATGACTCTTGGTCTTGTCAGCAAACTTCAACCTTCCATCATTGAGAGCATTTTGAATTAGATCCCTGAAAAGAAAACATTGAGAAGTTTTATGGCCTAAAAACCCATGATATTTACAAAAACCTCTTTTCTTCCGTTGTTCCAACGGAGGAATTTTTGAATTTGGAGGTAGTATCATTTGGCCATCTTTTACCAATAAATCAAATATTTCATCACACTTGGTAATGTCGAATGTATAAGTTTTCTTAGGGAACTTATCATTCTTATCGTTTTCTACTGGATTTTTTCCATTGGCAGGATTTAGCAGTTTGCAAGCATAAGGTGGCGCTTCTTTCAATTCAGCCAAGTCTATTTCGACTTCTTCAGGGCTATATGAGTCATCGAAAGACTCATTCTCAGCATCCTTGGCTTCGACGTATGCCACTCTTTCTTTCTTATAACTTTTATTTGCCCTAGCTTTTTCTGCCTTCAGGCGTTCGACTTGTCGAACCCTATCTGCTAATTGGGCCATGTCCCTAAGGTATTGGGTATCTAGTTTCTTTCTTATTGAATAATCTAGACCACCTGCAGCCATTTCAACAAGTTCATGCTCTGGGACTGTTGTAAAACACCTTGACTTCAACAGACGGAACCTATTTAAATAATCATCAATTGTTTCTGTGAATTTTCTTTTAACACTGGCCAATTCTTTCAAACTTATCTTGGTTTGGCCCATGTAGAATTGCTCATGGAAAAGTCTTTCCAAGTATGCCCATGCATCTATCGAATTTGGTGGCAAAGTAGTAAACCAAATGAAGGCATTTTTTGTCAGTGAACTAGGGAAATATTTGATCCTTAAATCCTCGTTTCCCGCTAAGTCTCCTGCTTCCGTCAAATATCTAGCAATATGTTCCACCGTTGACTCGTTCGTTTCGCCTGAAAATTTTGTAAATTTGGGTACCTTGGTGCCCCTAGGCAATTCTGTTTGCATGATATAATCTGATATAGGGGATGTATAGTTTGGACGTCTAAGTCCAGTACTAAGGCCATTGTTGGCCATAACCCTTTCTATCATGGCAGTTAAGTTATTTTCTGTAGCCAGATTTTCTCTTCCGACTCTTTGAACAATCTCATCTGGGTGTTCGTTCCTACCCACAATCCTTAATCTGGGTTGCTCCTCCTCCGTTTCTTGTCGGACGGGGACAGTTCTTTGATTTGAAGCTTCTAAGTTAATTATTGGAGTTCCTTCGAACACCTCTGTTCTTCGTGAGGGGCCTACATCCCTAGTAGCCGTCCTAGATGATGGAACTATGTCTTGCACACGTTCTAAAATGGGCCTCTCTTCTTGATTCGAAGGCTGTTTGTCTTTCCTTTTAGGTGGCGTTACTCCCATGAATTCTGCCATTCGATTCATCTGAGATGATATCTTTTGGAAAGTCTCCATGTTTTCTCTATTCGTAGTAGTAACGTTTGCCATTAGTGGGCTTAAAACTGAAGTCAATTCTCTGGCCAAAACCCCTACCATATCATGGTTGCTTGCATCCATTTCTTGTCGAAATGCTGCTTGGTTATTTGTGGTAAAGTGAGGCATCTGGGCAGAGAAACCAGTGTTATGTGCACTTCGACCCACTGAACTAACATTTGGTGAAAATGTCGCATTGTTAGTTGGGGCATATATATGTCCTGCCCCTCGTACGCCTGTTCCATGTGGGTATGGCATTCCGTATGGATTATTTGGTCTCCATTCGAAAGCGGAGTTCGTGCCTTGACCAAATAAATTGTTTGCAGCATTTGTCGAGGCAAACAATACGTCCTCTGCGCTTGTGGATGAGGGTGCGGTTGTCGACACTGAAACTAGAACAATCCCTGAGGGTGCTGTATTATTTTCAGGCATAGTCTGGGAATTATCTGCAGGTCTCGATCCATTTGGACCCGTTGCATCTCGTGTTTCTTGAGTAGAAGTCGAATTTGCCGCTCCTGATCCTGAACCTTGTGGGGGATCTTGATTACCCCCTGCACTGGCCGTAACGACCATTTTCCTGTTGTACCTTCGTTTGGGAATCGGTTGTGCACTGTTCTTTAATTTACTGTTCCTAAGGTTCATACAAGATCTTGATATTTTCTAGACAAAAATAAAGCAATTGATTAAAACAATCTGCTTGACACAGTCCCACTGGGCGTGCCAATTTGTTTACGGTGATTTCCGGTAAACAACCGCTAGTCTTCCAAACTATAATAAATATGATTTGGTTACTTGCAGGATCGACTAGATTGATCCTAGGACACATAGTCAAGAAGATTGTTATCAATGTTTGTTCGAACCATATTCACTATTTGTCTTCTTCAATAAGCGTTGTTCGATTAACAGAACAAATAGTCTTGACAATCACTTTGTTACATATAAATGTGACTTCAACGAAGTGACATGACATAAAAATTAAAAGGACAATTGAAACGTAAAGAATCTTAAACTGCAAAAATATAAAAGACTTTGAAAGTAAATAGCATGAAAGTAATTCGAAAGTAAATGACGTTAAAGTAAAGATGCAGAAACGTAAATGGCAAGAAGTAAACGAAATGCAGTAATTCTGAAAGATAAAAACAAAAAGATAATACACATGTATTAAAATGGTGGTGTCATACGTACATTTTCTCAGCGAACTCTTTCTCTTAACGCTTGATAGTTGAGTAAATATGTGAGTGATTTGTACAAAATGAACACACAGAATCCTAACACTAAGACTCCTATTTATACTAGTTTCGACCTTAACGGTCCTATACTAATCTGCTGCCACGTTTCTCATCAGAACTTCCAGCGAAGCCATCTGTTGTTGAACGGTTACGAAACCGTCTTCGAATTTCAAATCTTCCCGCCTGAGTCCATCTTCGACGCGTGGCAGTGTATTAAACAAACACTACTAAAAAATACGCTAAGTAGTAATACTTGAATACATATTCTATGAATTTTGTCTAAGTCCCGAAGACATATGCTTTCATTAATCTTTCAGCGTTCACTTATCTTCATCGAACTTAGAAGTCTTTATTTTTCGAAGCATGACCATCAGTAGCCATTCTTTTACTTTTTAAGGGATGGCCATCAGTAACCATCTTTCCTTCGATTCTCAACTCCTTCGAAGGATAAACAACATAAAACGAAATCTTCAGCTAACACAAGCACCATCACTATAAACATATATATTATATGATTCATTTTATTTTAGAAAAGTATAGTTCATCGAGTTAGCTTTCTAACGCTTCGAACATGACTCGATTCAGACTTACGGTTCCAAAGTTATGACCAAAATGATTTCACAGAATAAAAACCAGGGAGCTTAACGACCACGCGTAATGGACATTATGACCCGTAATGCTGAAAATCCAGAATTTCATTTTTTGCATGTTTCTGGTACAAAAGTCCATAGGGCTATTACAGGCACCGTAATGGCTGTTAGGGTCGTCATATAGCCCAGAAAATCATATTTTTTTCGTGATTTTGTGCGATCTCTCTTGTTTTTCAGTCCTTCAACATACCCCAAACCCCAAGTTTTGACCTCCAACAACCCCAAAATATATCTTATCATATGATACTCTAATCAAGAGAAATAAACACTTCACAACCTCAATTTATCATCTCTGAATCACTATTAACATACTCAAAGTCACAACTCTCAAACAATCAATCCATGAAATGGTAGACGATAACTTTGATAAAAAAATTTTGATTAGTTGTCGTATTGTGTCGGTATTACCTGCTAAATACGATCAAGTATCAGAGGTTTCTAAAATTGACAAATATTTCCTACCAGACGAAGTGTCTAGTGGGAAACCATTGTGCTACTATGTTATGAACAATGGTGTAGTGGAAGAGCAAAAGTCTATTTTTGAAAAACCAAGTCCAAGAATGGTGTACCATCTTAAACCATTGTTCATAAGGGGAAAGGTAGATGGAATGCCAGTGAACAAGGTGTTCATCGATGGGGGGACTGTCAATCCAATGCCTCATACTTTGTTCAAAAAGATGGGAAAGTGTAGCTAAAGGAAAAACCATCAATATACTAAGATTCATGGAACTATACTTGTTCAAAGAGACATACAAAAATAACATACATTAAACATTCAGCTGACAATACACATAAATAAACTACATTGTCTTCTTTTTTGATGCGGTCTTCTTTGTTGGAGTAGTCTTCCTTGTAGTTGGGCCTACTGTGTTCTCTGTTACACTTAATTTGGTTGTTAGACCTCGGGTAACACCGGATGATGATGTCTCCCTAACACTAGATGAAGATGCCTTTCTAACACTTAACTTCTTTAGCCTCCTTTGACTTGGTTGAGATGAATGACAAACTTAACTTGCTTGAATTATGGGTGTAGCATGTGTAGGTTGACCAACTTATTAATTTTGTTAACTATTAATATCACTGCCGTGAGTTTGTTCACTAGCCCTAGCTTGATTGATCTGAACTAGTTGAGTAGTTAGTATCATCTTACAAGTAGATTTAATGTGAAATGTCTACTTACACCTACTATACCTAATAATTAACCCAATTATTCTCATTTTACGATCAAAGCCATCAATTTCTCCTTGCTCAAGATTCCTTCTCTTCTTTGGTGTTTCTCTCATTTTTCTGTACTCTGGTGGTTGAACATCTTGATATTCTGTCCTGACCCACAAATTTGATCTTTTGACTTGACAAGATAAATCACAGGATTGTAGACTGCCTAATGAATCAATTTGACATCCTACAACCAGATTGATTTGAATCAATTTGATATCTTAATGTATCAAAATGTACTAATGAACAAAAAAACATTAGACTTGTACCTTATAATCCATAAGTTGGTGTATGTGTTTGTTCTCTTAACTTTGTTCTTAATGTTAGGTAAAACATCCATATCTCTCAAGTATGGAAATCTCATTATATTACTTGCCATATGGTAGGTTCTAATTTCTTTTAGCATAGTCACCAATTGTTTATCCCTTCATTAAACAATGACACTATTAAATGCCTCAAACATGTTGTTAAGAACAAAGTCACATTTCAATTGTATCCTTAAATTACACTAGTTGAGACAATAGATATTGTATATAAACATTAGCACTTAAATGCATCCTACAAAGATTAAAAATGTCTAATGCACTTTTGTCATAAGTCAGAACATTCATTCAAAAAGTGAGGTCTTGGTAATAAATTATATCTAGTTCACTATATCCTAGTTCCTTCAATACACCTACCAACTCAAAATAACTCCACTTGTCAATATTAATTTTTAAATCATCAACTATTCCTCCTCCATACACACCTAGTTCAATATCCATAAACTTACCATCATGATGAATTTTCAAATGTAGGCATTCTTTCATTTCTACATATGTCCAACAAATTTAAAATTATAAAAAGGGATGAAAAATAGAATACCCCTAAATCCTAACACGATAAACTACGAAGGGGTGAAAGTCATGATACCCCTAAAATTGAAACCCTAAATACGAAAACATATAAGAGTTCATTTATGTAAGAACACCAAATAATATTAAAAGACTAAAATCCTAACACCAGATAAAGATAAAACCCTAGAATTTGAAATAGATAACAAAGAAAATTGATGCTAACTGTTGTCAACAATGATTCTTGAATGACATTTTGACACTCGTATTCCTCAGATAACAGTTTAGTCACCTTCACTCATTGTCTCCTTCGATTAGGATTTCTCCTTCACTCGTTTCCTTCTACTACGAATTCACCTTCTTCTACGAATTCACCTTCTTCTATCTGGTAGGGTTCTATTAGAACGAAAAATAATGAGTTGAAATAAATTTCACTTAGCCATTCTATTTTACCTAAAGTTAATATCCACATCAATGCGATGTGTATCTAACGTGGCTATTTAATTTGACTTTGTCTAATAGAATTAAAAGAAAGAACAAACGTGACACGTTCTGAAGAGATAATAAATTAAATTGGTCTTTTTAAAAGATAAGGTATCAAAATGAACCCGAGTTAAAGATTCCGAAAAAAAATTATACATTAAATTTTTTTTTTCAAATTGTCTCAATTTTTAATGATGGAATTTTTTAAATATGAACTATTTATCAATGGATATTTTAGTTAAATTGTGTAAACTGTGAGGTAGTAAGAGTAATTGTTAGAAGATGGGATAAACTTTCCTTAAATGAGAAACATAGGGTATTAGGCAGTTTGGCATACCTTTCGGTGGTCACAATAAAGCACAATTAGTCTACTTTTAGTGCAAGAATGAGCCAGCTTTAATAAACTTTAGCTAGTTCCACCACGACCAAGAAAAAGCAAAGAACAACTTTCAGATTTTTTGTTACAAATTCCTAAAGCAACTGGAACGTGTAACCATCCTGTCACATTTATATATCTTCTGTGGGGAACATAACCGACACCATCAGGTTAGCCTCAACTTTTTCCATACATTGTACATTACATTATTAAATCTCAATAATAATTTATATGTGCTCTATTATTATTACTACTCAACTCTTCACATTCATTTCATTCTCCATGCATCTTTCATTTCTTCCAAATTTTAATAATAAATCTAACCGATACTAGTATATGAATAACTAAATCCAAAATAATAGCTAGAAGGGAAAACAGCAGATTTATCATACACTTTCTGTGTTCTATCTGGAAAATCTTTCTCTTGCAAGTTGCAACAAACTGGTAATTATTTGTTGCCTTTTTTTTTTCATAGGAAAATAATGTTACTATAATATGATAATATGAATTCCTAGGAGTTTGTTTATATTTGTTTCTTAACTCTTGTTTTTTTTTTTTTTTGTAATATTTTGTCTTATTATTGTTTTTTTTTTGTTGTTGTTAATTTTCCAGTCAGAGAAAGTTTATGTGGTTGAAACTTTGGATTTGAGATCTATTTTGGCAAGGTGAAGTTTTGTTCTTTCTCACTTTGGTTTCTGAGATTTGAAATCTAGCTTTTTGACTTAGTTCTTGTGATTATGGAGACACTTGTTGTTGTTGAACAATATAAGAATCAATACTGTAGCAGGTCTAAGCCACAAGAGCATGGTAGATTTGAGTATTCATCTACCAAAGACTTTATAGGGATTAATTGCAGGACTTTTGAGTCTGGTTTAGCTTTATCACCTACTACACCTTTGAAATCTTTTGATGAAAGTCCTAATTTGAAAACTACTCCTAAGACTAAGATTAGTGATCCAATTCCAATTAATGGCAAAGGTTTTAGAAATGAAAGAATTTTTGATGAAAGTGATGGAGGCATTTTGCTATCTGAGTTATGGGCTGGACCTACATACTCGAATTCGCCACCGCCTAGTTCGTTGCCGATTCCTAAGTTTTCTGTGAGGCCTAAAAGGACTGTGTCTCTTGATCTTCCTGGTTCGTCTCGTGAGATTGAATTGGGTTTCATGGCTAAGTCTGCGCCGTGTTCTCCAACTAGGGAGCGTTTGGATTTTACTAGGGATCTTTTTGTTAATGCTGATTCTGCTACTAAGACGTTGTGTCGGATTCTCAATCTTAATGTCAGCGATGAGTGACATAGAAGGAGCGTTGTAATCCTGTAAATAAGTGTGTGCAATGAAACTGGGTTGGTTGAAGCTAGATGTGTATAAAGGTTCAATAAAATTTGTAATCTTAGTTGGTTTGAGTTTGTGTAGCTTGAAGTTGTGGTGTTTTGGAAATGGACTAGGCTTGGCAGTGGAGAGGGTTACTTGGTGTGTGCCAGAGGAATCTGTTGAAACTTTGATGGAAGCTTCCATTGAAATGATCCGGAAGAAGAATGACGGTAAGTTAACAGGTAGGAGGGGCATCAAACAGACCTTCGTTGGCTGCGATTATTGGTCCTGAAGAATGTTGTTACATACAAATTGAATCTTGAATTTGCGATATGTAGTTACCACTTAGCAGAAGCTTCTTCTCATATAATGGTTAACTTTCCTTTATTCTGACATAGGATTTAGGTACATACTGCTGTAGAATCTTGCCCTTACTAAAAACCCTTAAGTCTCTCCTCTTTCTTTCAAGTTTTTTTTCTTCTTTTTTTCCGATTTTTATAGCCGTAATCTTTAATCATATTCACTTCTATCATGATTTACTTTTGTGTTTTGTCTGACTTCATCACTGTCATTAAAGTCGACTAGATGATATATAGTTTGCTAGTTACTAGTACCTTCTGTTATCAGTCTTTCATCTTCTCAGTCATAGTCATAGCTACCCTCAGTGAAGGTTTTGTTTTCTCCTTCACTATCTTTTCTGATTTTTTCAATGAAAAGTTAGAAGGGATTTGAAGTAGTCTTTTGCTGCATTTTCTACTGTTTTCTAGGATTAATCAACGCGGTTCCACCAGCTAGTTAACCACCTGGTAGATTTCCGTCCTTTTGATTCTGAGTAATGCTTGTTTCTTTAGTCCTAATCCTCACCTAGCTTTTCTTCCGTTTCCATGGAGAATGTTGACCACGCCATACCAAAATTCAAGGTAAGGTCTTGCTCGATCACTACTTGCTCGCACCTTTACTATTTTCTTGCTGTTACCTTATATTTACTGAGAATTGTTCAATATGTGAATGTGAAACAGGCTGGCAATCTTTACTCATACTGTTTCTGCTATGGCTCATGAAATGTGATCAGTTGCAAAGTGGTCCTTTGTGGCTCGAAACTTTGTTTTTCTGTTATTTTCGTTGTTCTGTAACTAGTGTAACTTGTTTGGTTTGATGAAGTAAAATGTTAACTACTACTGTCAATGAAGGTATAGAACATCATTATGTATTTGAATCAAATACTTGCTCTCTTTAATTTATGCAGTGTTTATTGAAAGCTATAGAGTGATTGGCTGCATTTTGACGAATTATTGTATCCGTCGATGTTAGTTAAGCTTAGTTGATTAAAATGCGATGGTCCTAATGTTGATGGAACTTATCCCATGACAATTTTGGTGATGATTCTTTGACACCAAATATTTGTTTTAGATAGTAAGTAGCAGCCAATAAATAAGGATACATGAAAGGATACTGTTTAGATTATGTATTTTGTGACATTCCTAGTTTAGGGAGAATGAGTGAATGATCCCCATTAAAGAAATTGATGCTTAGTAACAGTTTAATAAGTAAACTGTATAATTAGGTCCGAGTAAAGTTCACAAACCTGTGAACACCATAAATTAGATCCTTTTCTTGGGTACAAATGAAAGAAGAAAACAAAGCTACATGATGGAAATATAAACTACCGTCTCTGTTCCTTTTTAACTTGCCTGTAGATGGATAATTTCTCCATAAACTATGAATCACTATATAGATAGATTTAGACACTGATATGTCGACATTGGTGAATGTTTGAATAAATAAATAAATAAATAAATAAGGGTTCATTTGGTGCCCACAATGATAGATATATTTTATCATGTCTTAATCTAACTCATTTACATTATATGATATGAAACATGATATTATTATTTGATATTAGACATAAGAAGCTTTAAATAAGTTGATTGACTTGGCAAAGAAGACTAGAAATGCTTTTCTCATTTTTTAAATGGATTTTGAGAAAACGTATGATTAGGTTAGCTAAAACTTGTTGGGTTATATGCTTGTCAATTTTGAATTAATGAGATCAACATTCAGAAGAGATTAAAGCAAGACGATCCTCTAACTCCGTTCCTTTTCCGGCTAGTGGCTAATGGGCTTAATACGTTATGGGTTGTTCTATTAGGTAGTTGAGTCGGACCTTTTATGTGGTTTTAGGGTGGGATGCTCATATTTGGTGGTCTTCTATCTCTAGTATGCGGATGATACCTTATTTTAATAGCAGTTTGTTAGTGATTACTATAGATTAGATCTTTTTGGACTCAGGTGGTGACTTTCTTCATTGTAAGATTGTGGCTCTTTCTTTTAGGTACACTGCTTTGTTTGTGGGGGATAATCCCTAACTTGAGACCACTTGGTACTTTCTAATTAATTTGCATAAGTATGTTAGTCTAGGGGGTTGAGTGATCCTTCTTATCTTTGTTTTTAATGTTACTCATATTTTCTTGTTTTTTGAAATAATTTGTGAAGGTTTTGAAGAGTCTTGTTAGGATTCAAAGATGGTTCTTGTGGGATGGTGTGAAAGGTGACTAAAAGATTTCTTTAGTGAAATTGTCTGAGGTTTCTAAATCAAAGAGTAAATGTGGGTTAGGGTTAAAGATCTTCGTTTGGTTAATTTTACCTTTTTGGCCAAAAAGAGGTGGAGATTGATCTCGGGTGCTACTTGCCTTTAGTGTGACATTTTAACAACTAAATATGGCGCTCTAGTTGTTTCTTCCTTGATCAAGGATAGTCTTTGGGATTTTGTTTCGCGCCCGTTTTTTGGAAATGATTACTCTTCTTGGGTCCAATGGAGTCTATCCCTTGAATTAGTTTGTGTATGACATTGTACACCAAATAATAAAGGTGGGTTCGGGGGTGAAAGATCTCTGTTTGGTTAATTTCTCCTTTTTGGCCAAATGGATATAGAGATTGATCTCAGGTGCTACTGGCCTTTGGTGTGACATCTTAGCAGCTAAATATGGTGATTCAGTTGTTTGTTCCTTGACAAAGGATCAGTCTTTGGACTTTTGTTCTACATTCACTTGGTGGAAAGGATTGTCTCTTCTTGAATCCAATGAAGATGATCCCTCAAATTGGTTTATGGATGGAATTAGTAATAGATTGGGATTAACTCTTCGAACTTTTGTTTAAGCAAACCCTTGAGTTAGGATCATTCCCCTTAAGATTAGGTTCCCAAGGAACGATGGGTGAGATAGGTCGTGGAAGATGATGAGTAACTAGAAGGGACGATGGGTGAGATAGGTCGTGGGAAGATGATGAGTAAATTTAAGATTTGAGATGGATGATATCTTTGGGTTACCAACCTCTAGATTTTTATGCTTTTTTTGAGAGGGCTTTATGAAGGATAGAAAAACACTTAGAAAGGGGGGGTTTGAATAAGTGTAGCTTTAAAAACTTGACCGATAAAAATAAATTGCACAGTTATTTTTATCCTGGTTCGTTGTTAACTAAACTACTCCAGTCCACCCCCGCAGAGATGATTTACCTCAGCTGAGGATTTAATCCACTAATCGCACGGATTACAATGGTTCTCCACTTAGTCAACAACTAAGTCTTCCAGAGTCTTCTGATCACACACTGATCACTCCAGGAACAACTGCTTAGATACCCTCTAAGACTTTCTAGAGTATTCTGATCCACACGATCACTCTAGTTACAACCTGCTTAGATAACCTCTAAGACTTCCTAGAGTATTCTGATCCACACGATCACTCTAGTTCCTTACAACTTAATGTAATCAAATCTAAGAGTATTACAATTGCTTCTTAAAAGCTATAATCACAAACTGTGATATTTCTCTTAACGTTTAAGCTTAATCTCACTAATATATTACAACAGCAATGTAGTGAGCTTTGATGAAGATGAAGATTCTGAGCTTTGAATAGAACAAAGTTTCAGCAAGTTAATATGAGTTGTTTTGTTCAGAATCGTTAACCTTGCTTCTCATCAGAACTTCATATTTATAGGCGTTGGAGAAGATGACCGTTGAGTGCATTTAATGCTTTGCGTGTTCCGTACAGCATCGCATTTAATGTTATACGCTTTTGTTAACTACCTCGAGCCTTGTTCACGCTGTGTCTACTGACGTTGCCTTTAATAGCTTCTAACGTTCCTTTTGTCAGTCAGCGTAGCCTGCCACTTGTACTTCCTTCTGATCTGATGTTTGTGAATACAACGTTTGAATATCATCAGAGTCAAACAGCTTGGTGCAAAGCATCTTCTGATCTTCTGACCTTGAAGTGCTTCTGAGCGTGATACCATCAGAACTTCAGTGCTTCTGATCTCATGTTCTTCTGATGCTTCCATAGACCCATGTTCTGATTCTGCTTCGACCATCTTCTGATGTCTTGCCAGACCATGTTCTGATGTTGCATGCTGAACCCTTGAGACAAAGCTTCTGAGCGCTGAATTATGCATACTCTTTATATATTTCCTGAAAAGGAAATTGCATTGGATTAGAGTACCATATTATCTTAAGCAAAATTCATATTATTGTTATCATCAAAACTAAGATAATTGATCAGAACAAATCTTGTTCTAACAATCTCCCCCTTTTTGATGATGACAAAAACACATATAAATGATATGAATTTGCGATCAGAAAGAGCAGACGGCAAAAGACAAATTACACAGCTATAGCATAAGCATGTGAATATGTCTCCCCCTGAGATAAATAATCTCCCCCTGAGATAAATAATCTCCCCCTGAAATAAATACTCGAAGAACTTTAATAAAAGACTTCCCTGATTATTTCGGTAGAGACGATCACATAAGCTTCTGTCTTCAGAGAATTCATAGCTTCTGACTTCTGCTTCCATTGGACAGCTTCAGAACTTGAATTTCTTTGATCATCAGAACATTCACAACTTCTGATTCCTGCTTCCATCTAGGACAGCTTCAGAACTTGAATTTCTTTGATCTTCAGAACATTCACAACTTCTGATTTCTGCTTCCATTTAGGACAGCTTCAGAACTTGAGTTTTCTGGATCTTTAGAACATTAACAGCTTCTGATTTCTGCTTCCCTCGGATAGCTTCAGAGCTTTGAATTTCTACCAACATCACTTCATGCTAGATTTGTATCAGAACATTGTTGAATGTACCAGAGCATCATCAGAGCATCTCTACATCCTGAAATGTTACAGAACAAAACTAAACGACAAAAGTCAGCATGAACGAGTCAGAACATAAAATGTATATTAGAACACATGATATGTATCAGAGCCATATAGGCTAAAATAATGTATCAGAGCAAATAGAATTTTGTCAGAGCAAATAGACAAATTTTGGATCAAATTCTATTATCAGAAATTCTGATCATTCTTCTTTCTTGCTTCTGATTTCTGAAGCTTGACAGCACTCAGCTTGCTTCAGTTTCCATAAGCTTATTCTTTTTACAGAATAACGCTTCTTATGGTTTTGCTTCTTGTGTTTGCTTTGAAGATTCTCTTCACTTCTTTATACCTGCAAAACACTTAAACCATATAGAACTTGTAGTTCTTGTTAGTAAAAGCAACTGATTAAATCAAATCATTTATCACATATTTCTCCCCCTTTTTGTCATATCATCAAAAAACAGAAAAGATTCAGAGACAAACAAAAAGAAACACACGGAGGAGGAAGATGATTTCATTGAAGTTCAAACATCAGGTACAGAAGTACATGAAGATAAGTAAGATCAGATGCACAAAAACAGATGCAACGAAAAGAAAGAAACAACACAGACTCAATCTAAGATGGCCCTAGCCTTGACAGGATCTTGGCCAGCATCTCTTGAACCTCATTGTTGTGTCCATCTTGCCTCACCATGAAAGCTCTAAACTCAACATTGAGTGAGCTTTGCTCATCCTGTCTCTTCTGAATTTCTTCCAGTGTCCTTGCAAGACGAGAAGATTCATCAGAAGAAGCTTCACCGCTTTCAACCACAGGAATAGCAACTTGATCTGTAGCTTCCATGGATAGATCATTTGCAGGGATTTCCTCAACAGGATCTGATTCAGCAACATGATCTTCAACATCTGCTTCTTGCATAGAAGCATCTCCATATTCTGCAGCAGGAATTTCCGAGTCTCCATTCTCAAGTGCCTGAAGAATGGCAGCTAGATTCCTGGGAGCAGAAGGACCTTCAACTTCTGGTGGGTCAACAACTTCTGGAATGACCAAGCTTGGGTCTTTCTCAGAAGGGTTTTCCCTCAGATAGTCAAAGAGAGTCTTGAAGTCTCCGAGCAGAACAGGATAATCAGGAATAAAGATAACAAAATCCCTGCATGGATTTGCTTCCATTTCAGCAGCCAGTCTTAATTGTTCCATCTCATCCAAGAAGGGCTTCTCTTCCAACAGATGTCTTCCTTTGAGACTAGCAAACCAGAAGTCTTCATAATTCCTCAGAATTCCACGAGGCCGTGGGGCAGCAGCCACTAGTCTTTTCTGTACTCCCATTGCTTCTTCTTGAAACACCTTGCGAAATCTTTTCCAGATATTTCTTGTAGAAACATCATTCAGACCATTTAGGAAGGCTTCCTTCAGAAGGTCTAAGCCATTGATTACCTCATATCTGAAAAGTTCCAGGTAGGTAGAGAGTTCAGGTTCAGGCGGATTGAGGGTGAATTTGTAGTCCGGGTAGAGAGGACAAAAAGGTTTTGATTTTCTGGTAGGTAAGGGATGGGATACAGAAGGTGGAGGTGCGGTGGATGAGGAGGAGGGAATAACTGAGAGAATGATTGATGAGGATGGATTATTTGTAAAGGGAATTGGTGAGAAAGTCTTATCAGAAGGAGTTGGGGGAAGAATATTTAGAGGAGTGGGATTTAGAATGGGAGAGGAGGAGGTTGATGGAGAAGGATTTGGTAAGGTGAAGTTTATTTTTGGTTCAGATGGAGGTGATTGGAAGGATGGTTTAGGGACAGAGGGAGGTGGAGTAAAAACCTGCCTGGAGATTTGCACAGAAGAAGAAGATCTGGTTCTGCGAAAGGAATCTCTAATCCTTTTCTCCCTTCGTTCTTCAGAATCCACCTTGTCAGGATCAAAGGTGACTCTTAACTTCTTGGCTTCCTTAGCCTCATCTTCTCGGGCTTTTCTTTTAAACCTAGCCTTTTGTTCCTTCTGATCCTTCTTCAAAAGGTCAGCCTTGGACGGAAGTACTCTGCCACGGATCCAAGCAGGATCAATACCTGATTGCTTCCTAACACAATCTTCCAGGTAAGACTTGACAACCTGATGCAGTTCTTCTTGAAACAAGGAGGCAAAACCTTCAACAGCAACTCTTCTTGAGAGAATGTCAGGAAAGCTTGAGCACACAGAAGGTACATTTTGAATGAGTTCTAATCTGAACAAATCCACACCATTGAAAATGGGACCTTGAACTACTCCAAGCAAATGGGATGCATTGAGTTTTCTGATGGAGTCCAGCACTTTGCTTTCAATAAGAATGTCTGAAATCATTCTTCCAAACGGAATAGTCGTTCTTGAAAGATGAGGGTACTTCGCCCTTTCCTCTTCTCTTGACTCAAAGATTGAAGTCTTCAGATTCTCAAACAGAATATGCGAAATGTTGATCTCAGTCTTTTTGCCAATGCAGAAAAGAGTGTGCTTGTGATCTGGACTCATGTAAGAAGAGGAGAGCATCCTTTTTCTGTGGTGAAGAGAACCCAGAATAATCTCAGCCCATACTCTATAAAATGGCCTCAAGGTGCCTGTGTTATTCGAGTCAATCCCAGAAGACTGAGAGATTTGTTTTTCAACTATCGACCAATCAACAGATGCATGTCGAAAACCAGACCAACCTTCTTCATCATTCAGATTGTATAGCTTCCTGGTCAGTTTTTCATAGATAACCACTTCATGCCCTAGCACGAATGAAATGATGGCCGTTGGGGTAACCGTTGCATGTACCCAGAAACCCTTCACAAGATCAGGATAAATTGGACCAACCAATCTATTAAGGTACTTGGACCATCCTTGCTCAAGAATTCTTGCATCACACTTAAAGCCATTTGCTTTAAGATTGATTAAGTCCACAGCAGTTTCACATAAAACCTCCAATCCTTCGTGGGTATCAAGCAAGTTTTCAAAGGAGCATATTCATAATTTCGTAGAAGGATTTGTGAAGAAGTAAGTCTTTCTTTTGAGGAAGATGAACAAGAGGAAGAGTTCATGATGATTATGTCGTAAGATTAGAACAAAGACTAGGGTTTGTAAAAAAAAAACAGATGCAGCGAAAAGAAGATGTACAACAAAATAGAGAGAAGGAGAAAAGAATGAAGTTGAAGCGGGCTATTTAAAAGATTTGAAAATAATTAAATCATTTTGCATTAAATGAGAAATGACATTAGGAGAGATAGCATGGTAAATGAAATGATTTAATACAGTTACCTAGGTCGGCGTCTTTTCAACTGCACGCTTCGTACTGACCGTAGAGACACGTGTTCATCATCAGATAATGGATGACAGGTGTGAAATATTCAATAGGCTTTACGCCTTCTGATTCCGATCACTGCTTCTGAATTGATCAAGTTTCTCTTCTGGAAACACTCCTTCTGAAGTGTGCTGATGTAAATCTGAATGATCTTCTGATCCATTACTTCTGATATACACAGCTTCTGGAGATTCACTTCTTTGTTCTGCAGCTTCTGATAAGACAAAACTGTATCTGCAGAAATTCTTAAGCTGCTTTGTTTCAACAGAACCAAGTTTATCATCAAACCAGATATTGATTGATTCTTCTACAATCAATGTTTCAATATTGTATATTCTGTAGCATTTAGAGCATTCAGAATAATCAAGAACGAAACACCATTGCTTTGGAAACAAACAAAACAGATGGTTCCAAGACTAATAAACTTTCTTTTCTGATCTCCTACGAACATAGTTTCTTCAACAGATTTAAGTACCAGAACTTGGAAGACAGTCCTTCTTCCCTTCAAGTGTTGAGACCAACTTGAGTCCAGGTGACATGACATGTTGACTTTTATCTTCTTTGTCGCCAAGAGAATCTGCAAAAGAAATAGTCTTTTTCTTTGGTACCCACATCTTCTTGAGTCCTTTCTTGTTAGTTCTCCTCAAGTTCTGATTGAACTTGGGTTTAACATTGTAAGCAATAGGAGGAACAGCATGATAATTCTTAATGAGAGTTTCATGATATTTCCTAGGTTGTGTCACATGCTTCTTAGTGTGTGTAATGTGAAAACTTTGAGCATGTGAAGTGTGCCTAATATCATGGGAGTGGCCATACTTGAACTGATCATACAATGGCTTGTATGTGATTTTCATTTCATCAACAGGTTCAAGTTTGTATGGGGTTTCACCCTCAAAACCAATGCCGACTCTTTTGTTTCCAGACACAGCATATATCATAGAAGCTAGCTGACTTCTGCCAATACTTCTAGATAAGAACTTCCTGAAACTTAAATCATATTCTTTCAGAATATGGTTTAGACTAGGAGTGGATTTTTCTGAATCAGAAGGAGATCCAACATTATTGGATAATTTTAAAAGTTTTTCTTTTAATTCAGAATTCTCCAACTCAAGCTTCTTTGTTTCAAATTCAAATAGCTTTTTCAGCTTTTTGTATTTGAGACTAATCTGAGACTTGAATTCCAGAAGTTCTGTTAGACTGGAAACTAACTCATCTCTAGTAAGTTCAGAAAATACCTCTTCAGAATCTGATTCTGATGTAGATTATGATCCGTCATCTTCTGTCGCCATCAGCGCACAGTTAGCCTGCTCATCTTCAGAGTCTGAATCATCTTCTGACTCATCCCAGGTTGCCATAAGACCTTTCTTCTTATGAAACTTCTTCTTGGGATTTTCCTTTTGAAGTTTTGGACATTCATTCTTGAAGTGTCCAGGCTCATTGCATTCATAGCACATGACCTTCTTCTTGTCAAATCTTCTGTCATCAGAAGATTCTCCACGTTCAAATTTCTTTGAACTTCTGACGCCTCTGAACTTCCTTTGCTTGTTCTTCCAGAGTTGATTTAGCCTTCTGGAGATCAAGGACAGTTCATCTTCTTCTTCAGATTCTGATTCTTCAGGATCTTCTTCTCTAGCCTGAAAAGCGTTAGTGCATTTCTTGATATTGGATTTTAATGCAATAGACTTACCTTTCTTTTGAGGCTCGTTTGCATCCAGTTCAATTTCATGACTCCTCAGGGCACTAATCAGCTCTTCCAAAGAGACTTCATTTAGATTCTTCGCAATCTTAAATGCAGTCACCATAGGACCCCATCTTCTGGGTAAGCTTCTGATGATCTTCTTTACGTGATCAGCCTTGGTGTATCCCTTGTCAAGAACTCTCAATCCAGCAGTAAGAGTTTGAAATCTTGAAAACATCTTTTCAATGTCTTCATCATCCTCCATCTTGAAGGCTTCATATTTCTGGATTAGAGCAAGAGCTTTAGTCTCCTTGACTTGAGCATTTCCTTCATGAGTCATTTTCAAGGACTCATATATGTCATAGGCCGTTTCCCTGTTAGATATCTTCTCATACTCAGCATGAGAGATAGCATTCAGCAAAACAGTTCTGCATTTATGATGATTCCTGAAAAGCTTCTTCTGATCATCGCTCATTTCTTGCCTTGTCAGCTTTACGCCACTGGCATTTACCGGATGTTTGTAACCATCCATCAGAAGATCCCATAGATCACCATCTTGACCAAGAAAGTAACTTTCCAGTTTATCTTTCCAGTATTCAAAGTTTTCACCATCAAATACCGGCGGTCTAGTATAACCATTGTTACCGTTGTGTTGCTCAGCAGAGCCAGATGTAGATGTAGACTTTGCAGTTTCATCAGCCATCTTTTACTGAAGCGTTTTTCTCTTCCTGAATCTTTTCTAAACACGGTTAAGTGCTTGCACCTTAGAACCGGCGCTCTGATGCCAATTGAAGGATAGAAAAACACTTAGAAAGGGGGGGTTTGAATAAGTGTAGCTTTAAAAACTTGACCGATAAAAATAAATTGCACAGTTATTTTTATCCTGGTTCGTTGTTAACTAAACTACTCCAGTCCACCCCCGCAGAGATGATTTACCTCAGCTGAGGATTTAATCCACTAATCGCACGGATTACAATGGTTCTCCACTTAGTCAACAACTAAGTCTTCCAGAGTCTTCTGATCACACACTGATCACTCCAGGAACAACTGCTTAGATACCCTCTAAGACTTTCTAGAGTATTCTGATCCACACGATCACTCTAGTTACAACCTGCTTAGATAACCTCTAAGACTTCCTAGAGTATTCTGATCCACACGATCACTCTAGTTCCTTACAACTTAATGTAATCAAATCTAAGAGTATTACAATTGCTTCTTAAAAGCTATAATCACAAACTGTGATATTTCTCTTAACGTTTAAGCTTAATCTCATTAATATATTACAACGGCAATGTAGTGAGCTTTGATGAAGATGAAGATTCTGAGCTTTGAATAGAACAGAGTTTCAGCAAGTTAATATGAGTTGTTTTGTTCAGAATCGTTAACCTTGCTTCTCATCAGAACTTCATATTTATAGGCGTTGGAGAAGATGACCGTTGAGTGCATTTAATGCTTTGCGTGTTCCGTACAACATCGCATTTAATGTTATACGCTTTTGTCAACTACCTCGAGCCTTGTTCACGCTGTGTCTACTGACGTTGCCTTTAATAGCTTCTAACGTTCCTTTTGTCAGTCAGCGTAGCCTGCCACTTGTACTTCCTTCTGATCTGATGTTTGTGAATACAACGTTTGAATATCATCAGAGTCAAACAGCTTGGTGCAAAGCATCTTCTGATCTTCTGACCTTGAAGTGCTTCTGAGCGTGATACCATCAGAACTTCAGTGCTTCTGATCTCATGTTCTTCTGATGCTTCCATAGACCCATGTTCTGATTCTGCTTCGACCATCTTCTGATGTCTTGCCAGACCATGTTTTGATGTTGCATGCTGAACCCTTGAGACAAAGCTTCTGAGCGCTGAATTATGCATACTCTTTATATATTTCCTGAAAAGGAAATTGCATTGGATTAGAGTACCATATTATCTTAAGCAAAATTCATATTATTGTTATCATCAAAACTAAGATAATTGATCAGAACAAATCTTGTTCTAACACTTTAAACCACGTGATTGCGGCTCCTTTGAGGGTTAGCATAAACTATTTTCATTTTTCACCCCTAAGTATGATAACAATCGAGTTTGTTATCCATGTGCTTGATATGCTCGCCTGGATCCCCTGAGCTATCATAGATGTCTTACTTAGGAGGTTTCTCGAGTGGCTTCAGGATCCTACTATCGAGGATACTCTTTGTGAACATATTCTTCTTTTGAGAAGCATGTGTTTCAGTGTCGTGCCCGTCATATCTTTGAAAGTAGTGCGAAGACAAACATTAGGGACGAAGAATCTCTAGGGGTGTGGCTTGCCGAGTTGCAATGAAGAGACAGTTTTTTCTCATGGAATTTTACAGGGATTAGATGTCTATTCCCACATACGCCGCCATTACTCCATTCAAGAATCTTAACTAGTCATAATGGAGTGAAGTAGAACTCATGTGTACTAGAGTGAGCTTTTGGATATACGAAGCGGGGTGGACTTGCAAGATCCAACGCCCAAGTCATTGAATGAGTGAGAAGTAATATAAGTGTGAGAATTAGTAGAATACCCAAGTCTTGGCGCTTGAAGGGTTTTATATAGAGATGGTGGTTAGAATCGTAAGGTGTTTTGGTTGTAAAAGTAACAGAATATAAAAAGGTAATTTATATATAAAGTTTCAGAGATATGACAACTTGTTGGGATTGGGTTTCATCCACCGAATGCATACATAGTTTACTAATAACTTATACATAACCTATATATTAATCAATATCCTCTCGTATCTCTCACAATAGTGTTTATGTTTAAATTCCTGATGAGATTTTTACCGGATTGATTAATCGATGATTTTTGAATCTATTAAACAATCAAGTAGCATTAAGATTTGATACTTGATGTGAATGTTTAACCCTAAATCTTTGTCTAGAATTTATAGTTTAACAGATTTTTATCTTAGACCAAGATTCTAACTGTATTTCTCAATAACAATTCTAATTTATGAAGTTTAAATGGTAAAACAATGATAACATCGATAATCATGAATAAATAGATTATATATAATGCTCTGATTGATAAACGTACATACGGTTACAATGAATTACATCCAATCCCTACAAGAGAGAAGAATTAGCTATTCATGGTAGCCTGATACGAAAGAGAGGAATAAAGATGAATGAGCATTAACAATAATTTCCCGACGGTTGATCCGTGTCCAGCTTCTATCCTTCAAGTTTTCACTCTTACTCTCTTTATCTTTAGGGTAGTGTTTCCAATGAAGTGTCTTCCCATTTCTATGTATTTTTGAACCTATTTATAGTTTTTGTGCCCTGTTAATCTCGCCTGGCGAGCAACGTTTCTTTAGTGTGAAGTTTCTGCCACATCGCCTTCCTAAACCTCCTTGTCTCGCCTGGCGAGCTTCCTCGCTGCAACCTTGCTGGGCGATAATGAATGATTTTCTTTCTAGAAATTTTCTATCTTGCTTTGCTTGATGCTCGCTAAAGCTTTGCTAGGCGAGAGGGCTCGCTATAGCTCGCCAAGCGAGCATGATTATTTTTCTCTTTGGAAATTTTCTGTTTCTCCTCGCCTGGTCCTCGCTGGTGGCTTGCTGGGCAAGGTTTCGCCTGATTCTTGTTGGAGGCTCTCCTATCGAGCATAATTCCTCTTTGTGCTTGAGAAACCATATTTCCTCTAGAGCCAAAATACATACACAAAAACAGTGAAATCTGTAATGAAATGGTCAACACACTTAATATCCTAACATAATCCTAATTTTATCAGTGATTGAGAGTTTTTTCACAAGAAATTTGCATACTGAGTCAATAAGTTCCCTTTTCTAATGTACAAAATAGCCATACTTTGGCACTTATCACTTTATCGCGTAACTTTTGGTTTTGAGACAAAAAAAGCTTTCAATTTTTTGAGTTAGGGAATCTTGTCCATACAACGCACACGTTCTTTCTTTCCAAGTTTTTGTACTTAAGAATATATGTCATCCTTCCAAGGCATATGAATTTGTAAATCTTAGGAAGATTGACATGTTGTAGCCTCATTATCATGTTTTTTAGTTCTTCTTGAAACATTAACAATAGATGAAATAAAAACAAGTAATAACAACTTCCATCCAATCATGACTCCAATTGCAAATCTTCTTACTGATTACAAGAGATCCTCCAAATCTTCTGCATGGATGTGCCCTTCAATAGTTTTCACTATCATGTAGTCAACACAGACCTCTAGGTTCTGCCCTATTTGATGGGCAAACACAACTTCCATGAGACATTGATATGTGGTGCCAACGTTCTTAAGGCTGAAAGGCATGACATTGTAGTAGTAGTTTCCATGGTTCGACATATAGGCTACTTTAGGAGCATCCAGGAGGTCCATCTGTATCTGGTTATACCTATAGTATGAGTTCATGAAGCTCAATGTGTGGTAGCATTAGGATACATCATTAAGGCAATCCATGTTTGGAAGTGGGTACAAGTCCTTAGGACAGGCAGCATTTAGATCGATAAAGTCTACACACATGTGCCACATGTTCTTAGCTTTTTGTACTATAACCAAATTTGCTACTCAGAAGGTGTATGTTGTTTATGTGATGAACCCTGTTGTACACCAATTTTTGACCCTGAGATCCCACCTCATTTTGAGAATAGTGTGATCATCATCATCATTATCATTCTTCATACATCATTTGTTAACAAAAATATACAAAAAGATTGTGTTTACTTGTTCCTCAAGGTAGGTGAATGATCAGGAGACTCAGAAAAATTAGGGTTTTGAGGTTCACGAAGGAGCTCAAACATTCTCATGTTCTCAAGTGATTCCCCTTATTAAAATCCAAGTCCAAGTGTGGCTCAATTCAAAGTCAACAACTTTCATTTTTATCTAGTGCACAAATTAGGGTTTTTGACTTAATTCATCTAGGAAGTTGACTTTTAATAAGGATATGACTCCATGACTCAAATCATGATTCAAGGATCTCCAATGCCTCATTATAATCCAATCACATCATTCATTTGATTGGAAGAGCTTGATTCGATTGATACTTACAAGAATGCAATTCATTTGGAAAAAGTCAACTGTTTAAGATCACCTTTGACTTTTGAGGAATTCGGTCAACCATGGACTTTTGAAGATCAAAATCATGAATATATGTTTATTGAAGTCATTTGATCAAGAAAAATTAATAAAATCAATCAAGAATCAAAAGTCAACAAAAGTCAAAGTTGGAAAATTCTAAACACTTAGAACACTCTTAAGTGTTTTATGCCTAGAAAGTTCTAACTTCATTCACAAATTACATCAAGATCTAAGCTAAATTAGAAAAATCTTCCAACATGGAAGTTGTAGATATCAATCCAAAATACAGCTTTGAGAATGAAATTTTTTCCCAACAATCAACCTTTTGAAAGATATGGGCTCATGCAGTTTCATCCAAACACTTAGAAAAATTTCAAAGTGTTTTTGTTGTACCTCAATTTTTGACCATTGAGATCCCACCATATTCCAAATAGTAAGATCATCATAATTATCATCATGCATATATCATTTGTTAACCCAAAAATACAAATAAATTATTGTTTGTTACCTGTGTCCTAAGACAGGAGACTGATCAAGAGGAGGCTGAGCAAATTATGGTTTTGAGGCCCACAAGGAAGTTCAACATTCTCCTATGATTCAAAGGGTTATCTCATAAATATCTAAGTCCAAGGGTAGCCCAATTCAATATCAACAACTCTCAAGATCACCTGATGCCCTAAATTAGGGTTTTGACCTAATTCCACTGGAGGGTTGACTTTGAATCAGGACATGGCTCCAAGGCTCAAACCATGCTTCAAGGGCATATAGATCAATATTATAATCCATTCATATCATTCATTTGAAGAGGAGAGCTTAATTCATATCGAATCCACAAAACTGCAGTTTATTTGGAAAAGTTAACTATGTGAGTTAACCTTTGACTTTTGAGAAAAATGGTCAACCATGAACTTGTAAGGATTCAAATTATCATCATATGACTATTGAAGACATTTGACCAAGAGAAATCAAGAAAATTCATCAAGAATCAAAAAGTCAACAAAAGTCAAAATTAGGGCTTTAAGTGATTTTGACCTAATTTTGGGAATTTCAAATTTTGCCTACACACTAAAAAATCTCCCAACATGAAAGTTGTAGATATTAATAAAAAAATGACTTTGTCTCTACTATAGTTTTCATCAAAAATGATTATTTTGAGAGATATAGAATTTTGAAGATTATGTTCAAAAAACTTAGAAACTTTTTAAATGTTTTCACTTGAATTTTTCCTAACTTTATGGCCATTTTTCTCCATGATTCCAAAGGAGTTTGAGAAAACTTTTAACAAGTGACTTGAAGTATGTAGCAAGGGCTTTCCAAAGAGATCAATAGCATGAAAATCCATGGCTTGAGCTATGAGATATGATTTTGTAAAGAAGCCTCCATGAACACTTGAAGAATGATGAAGAACATGAAGAACCAAATTGCAAATTTGTTCAGATCTGTTGGAATATTCAAAGTACAGCCCCTCTAACTTGTTTAAGAGGTCATAATCAGAAGATTACACACTCTTTAGGTATATGATCCAAGTGCTTAAGCCTTTAACCATTGAATCATTTCATTTTAAGCATGAAGTTCACACTTCCATTTTGAAAAAAAGGCTTTAATCCAACCACTCTTGCATTGAGCCTCTAAACATGTTTCTTCTGAAACAAAAGCACTTCGAACCTCACAAACAACCTCTCCATACTCAGAATAAAGTCATAGAAGCATGCTTGAAGTTGTACCTTGCTCTTGGAACTCCAATTTTCATATAACTTCATGAATAAGCAATGAGGTACAAGTATCACATGTGAACCCAATTTTTTGAGATTTTTCCCTCCATAAACCCTAAATTGTGCCTATAAAAATAGGGTATCACTCCCTTGATCAAACACATCAGAATTCTCCAAGTCACCTCTCACTTGAAATTCTCATTTTTCCTATCTTTGGATTTTTCTAGTGATTTTGAGTTCCATCAATTCTGGGTGTCAACCAAGATTTCAAACAACTTCTAAATACCATTTAGAAGCTATCTAACACTTCCATAACCTCCCAAAACCCCTCTAACCAAAAATCACCATTTTCACCTCCATTAAAGCTTCACAAAGGTCTTAATTTACCAAAACTCAAACCAAACACAAATCTACCAAACCAGGCGTTCAAACACTTTCTATATACCTTATAGAAACTATCCATCATCTCCAAACACTTACCAAACACCTCAAACACAAAATCACTTTTCAACCTCCATTAAAGTACACCTTTGAGCCATGGACTGAGATTTTTCATTTGGCTCGTGTGTTTTCAGACTTTTTGTTTCAGATACCTTTTATATCACATATAGAAGCTATCCAAACACTTAATCCAATTCTGTAACACCTTGGATCAAGAGTTGCAGTCATAAATTTTTCATTGTGTAGGTACTATCAAGTTTGAAATTGCAGAGGTGATCAAAGCATTCTAAGCATTCAAACAGCATCCTTGGAGGTCCCTGAAGCTTTCGAGATACTTGCAGCACTTCTGTAGCACCTCTAAGCAAGGATTCAACCTCCATTTTCAGAGGTATTAAACTCAAACTCGAGTATACTTATTTTGGCATCAAATTGATTGAAACTTGTTACCAATCTGTTTAAAATCATGTAGGAAGTAAAAGCCACAATGTTTTAAGGCTTAATTGTTTGATCTGAGAATTTAATTTGAAAATTGATTTTTAGGGTTCATACGTGTTTTCTAGAAATTCATGAGTTCTAGTTTGAATTAATTTTTAAAAGCTATGTGGTTGAATTCGTGGTACTGTGCTGATCATGTTAGAGTCTTAGTTTGTTAAATTTGATTAAGTTTTAATGATGTTCAAAGTTGGCGCCATTGTTGTTGCTGAAGGAAGAAGATGAAGTTTGAAATTCCATTCATGAAATGTTTTAAAATATAATGTATTGGAGTTATTCACTTAACGAATTCATCGTTACAACTCACTTGGTCACCAACGTGTTCTTAGTCCTTTCATGCCCAGGGTCTGGGGTTCGAATCCCCTTCGCCCCAGACCTTTTTATTTCTTTTATTTTTCAATGTTTTCTAACTTGTTTTATATTATATTGAACTGGACTCACTCTTCTTTCACCTATAGCGCGATGGCCCAGTGGTAAGCTTTTGTGCGTTGAGTTAAAAGGCCTGGGTTCAAACCCTTCTAGGGACAAAACCCAATTTTTTTATCACTTATTTATTTCGTTTTCTTCACAACTTTGAAAATCCATTAATAATAGAAAAATCAACCTTTTTGACTTGTTCTTTTTTGTATGATTGTTTATGTTGTCTATTTTAATGTCATCAATTAAAAAATCCAAAAATATTTATTTTTATCTCATTTAAAAATTAATCAAAAACAAGTCTTTTTATGTATAAAAAATCAATCAAAAAAATATTTTATTTTGAATATTTCTTCAAAGTAGCTTTGTATATTTTTGTAAATATTTGTTTAGGGTTAGGATATCATGTCTCTGATTTCTCCATGTACCCTTAGACCAATTCTCTTTAAGAATTTGGTATTTAATCATTAAAATCAAAAACCCTAGGTTTAAAACCCTAATCCAAAAAGAAACATGTTGATCTTTGCTTATTGATGAACTTGTTACTTTGTACATATACTTTTTGATTTCAATCCTTGTGTTTTTTGTACTTATTTGTTTACCTTAACCATTATCCTTTGTACATATACTTGTTGATTTTTATCCTTGTATTTTTGTACTTATTATCCATTGTATTATCATTTGTATATGCTTTGTTTATCTAACCCACATGCATGAGTTTCATATTCATCATCCATCATTCATTCATATATGAATCCATCCAAAGGTATAAACATCCTTGTTCATTATCATTGATGGTTGTTATACTTACTTGTTTGTCTTTTGTGACACATGTTATCACACACACACACACACACACACACTTGAAGTATCCATTGATTGTTTGCTTAAGTTGTTTGTTGAAAATCCAAAGGCATGGGAATGGTATTGATTAAAATTGTCAAGGTACTCAAACTCTTTTCCAATCTCTTTTATTTAGTGTTAAAGTATTGTTAAAGCTTTTCACTTGTTTTATGGTTTTTTATTGTTAAAGCTTAACCAAACCCTTATGTTTTTAAACCTTGGTACTAAGAGGAGAATTATTCCCAGTGAAACTACTCTTAGTCCATTGACCCTGTATTGTTAAAGCTTGGGCTTTTATTTTATGGTTTTGTATTGTTAAAGCTCAACCACCATTTTTTTGTTTTTAAACCTTGGTACTAAGAGAAGAATTGGTCCCTTTTTATTAAAAACTTGTTAAGTATTGTTAAAGCTTAACCTTTTAAAACTTGTTAAGTATTGTTAAAGCTCACATCCAAAAAGATTTTGGCCAATTCGGGCCCTTTATTTTCCTTTTAAGATGAACTACAAAAGCTCTGACTTCTCTTTTCTTTAAAAGGGGTATGTAGGCCTTAGATGCGGTGTCTTATCGAGCTCACTTTTAAAAACTTATTTTCCCATCCCCACATTCTTTTTAAAACAAGTTCACATATGCTTTTCAAAATACATGTACACAAAAACAATAACATTTTCAAAGAGGTTCCCATGGGATACCATGGATATGAGGGGTGCTTAAAACCTTCCCCTTGTATAACAAACCCTCCGTACCCAAATCTCTGATAAGTTTATTAGTTTTGATTTTAAAAACTTAGGCAAAGTACCCTTTTTGGTCCCTTATGTTAACCTCGGGGTTCATTTTGGTCCCTTAACTTCAAAAAGTATCACATTGGTCCCTTAACTCTTCAAAAGGTGTCATTTTAGTCCTTTTTGTCACATTAGCGACGGAAAAACTCAAAAATCGGTCGCTATTTCCGCCGCTAATATGACAAAAAGGACTAAAATGACACACTTTGAAGAGTTAAGGGACCAATATGACACTTTTTGAAGTTAAGGGACCAAAATGAATCCCGAGGTTAACATAAGGGGCCAAAAAGGATATTTTGCCAAAAACTTATGTGGGTTTTATTCACTCTTTCTCCCATTCCTTTGGGAAACAATAAAGCGCGGTGACGACTCTGTTTAAAACAAATGAGCTAAGTCTTTCTCATGGCTTTAGTCTCACGAATTTCACCGCTACAGTTTTAACCTAATTTTCTTCCGACTTTATGCGCACTTATGCTAAGATGGAAGTTGAATTTGAGGAAACACCAGACATGAAATTTATAGAGCATGATTAGGGTTGTCCAAAGAGTACTAGAACACCTCATAGCATTTATGAGCTAGGATTTTCGAAGGCTTGAAGTTATGAACAAGAAGAAACCAAGTTACAAATTCAATTCAAACTCATCAAATCTGCAATAACAGGTCCATTAACTTGTGAAACTTGCCCTAATCATAGGATTACACACTCTTTTGAGTCATTGTCCAAGTATTTTGAGCATTGTCCAAGTGATCACTCCATTTCAAGGCTAAAGTTAACACTTACATTCTTGAAAAGCTAGTTTAATCACCAACAACTCCTTCTTGGAGCTTCCAACCTGTTTGTTCTGCACTAAAAGTTTTCAAATACAACAAGAAACCACCAGTTCTGCAGAGGAGCCTCCCTAAGTTATGTTTAAAGCTTTGCAAGTACCATTGGAATCATGATTTTCAAGGTTTCTTCACAAAGAAGCAAAACAAGTCAACTTGAGTTTGAAGCAACCTCTTAATTTGATTTTTCCCCCACAAACCAAAAATTGTGCCCATCAATAGAGGCCTTTGCTTCTGAAATCAAACACACAAAAAATCTCATTTTCACTACCTCACTTGAAAGCTCCAAATTTTCAACTTGTACAAACTTGTGCATTTTGAACTCTAAGCAATTTCTGTGTCAAACAAACATCCAAACACTTTTCATACAACTCATAGAAGCTGTAGCAACACTCATATTATATACTTAACAGCTTGATCATCATCCTTCATTTTCACTTATGCCATTTGCAAGTGGATTCGAGTAGAGCAGTTTAAGGTGAAGTAAGCATTCAAATAGATTCATCAAGGTCCAAAGAAGCTATCCAGATCATCAAAGCACTTCTGGAAGTACATTTAAGCACCCTTCGATCTCTAGTTTCAGAGGTATGTTCTCAAACTTGAACTCTCTCATTTGTGCATCCTTTTCAATAAAACTCGATTCTATGATGCTCAGCACAATGTGAGGATCAAAAGCCCTCAACTGGTTGCCATTTATTCTTTGTATAGATCATTTAATTTCATTTTGAAAAATTAGGTTTCTTGAGGTTTTCTGAGAAATTATTGAGTTACAAATTATATAAATTATTGAATGATACATGTCTGAATCGTGATTAAATTCTGAACAACTTTCATGTTTACACATACCAAAATGGTTGAGTTTTGAGTGTGATGCTTTTCTGAGAATCCACGGGCTAGAGGTTGAAGAGTTTTAACTGATTTTAGAACACTTATTTTATTATATATTGATGCGTGTAATTGGTTAACAGTCTTAGCGCATTGGTTCAATGGTAACCCTAAGGGCGTGGGTTCAACACTTATCAAGGCCACAGTTAATTTTTTACCACTAGTTTATTTTGTTTATTTTAGCAACTTTGATAATTTATTTAAAATACCAAATCAACTTATTTTTAATTGATTTTTTGTACACTTCTTGTTTAAATGGTATACTTTGTGAATATATATTTTCAAAAGTCCAAAAATATTTTATTTTGATTAACTTTTAATTAACTCAAAAATGGCATTTGAATACCTTTAAAAAAATGTTCTCCTTCAAGATATTTTCAAATCTGTTTGTCCATTGACTTGTATGCTTTTGTGAATCAAATAGAATTAGGGTAAACTTACCTTGAGATCTTAACATATTCCCTTAGTTAAAACACCTAGGGTTTTGTTTAAATCATATTTAAAAATGGTTAGGTTTAGGTGCACATAACTAAAAACCTTAAAACCCTAATCCTTGATCTTTAATCTTTTTGATCATTTAGCAAAATTATGTTAATACAACTTATTGCTATGATAAATCCTTGTTTATACCCTTGTACATAAACTTGTTAATTTACATCCTTGTACATGTATACTTTGGTTAAGTTATTATCTTTGTGCATATATATATATATATATATATATATATATATATATATATATATATATATATATATATATATATATATATATATATATATATATATATATATATATACACATTGTTTACTAACCCACATGCATAAACTGATTTTGCACCAAGTCAAGACGACTTTCCGATCGGAAGTTACGAATTTTGCACTTGCACCGCAAAAACTATTTTTTTTTTATCTGAACTGTCTCAAAGCAACGGAAACTCTTGATTTTTTCTGCAATTCAAAGCACATTGGAGTGTGAGGACGCTTGCTATGGTAGGGATTTGATTGGTCCTTGATAAGAGAGCTTAATAAAATATGAGGACCGTATCCGAGCTTCAAGAAACTTGAATTCTTGCTCACTGTATCGACTAACAGTCACTTGCTGTAACTCTTGAGAGATGAAACCTTGATCCCGGTGATCAGAGAGCCAATGGCATGTATGCATGCATATGATATAATGCGAAGCGTAAGCCATTTAGAAAGAGATAGGAGTTCAAATTTTGGGGTGCAATATGCCCTCAAATTCTCCTCCCTAGGAATTTGTCTTATCTCAAACTCTAAGAACGTTTTTGACAAACTGAGCACTAGCATTATATGAAGGTATTTCGTCAGCTCTGAATCCTTAGTCTGATATTCTCCTTTTACCTGTTCCATAACAAACTGTGAATCTGTTTTAACCGTCAGGTGAGTTACCCTGACTTCTTTAGTCAACTTATTCATGCGACCAAGGCCTCATATTCAGCCTGATTATTGCTAGCCAGGAAATTGAACCCCAAAGAATATTCCAGTATGAAGTCCTGGGGCCCTTCGAATACAATCCCCGCCCCACTTCCTTTGAGGTTTGACGATTCGTCCACATGAAGGACCCAGGTGCATTCCTCCGGGATATGGGCCGCTTAACTCCACCAAGAAATTGGTCAACACCTGCGATTTAATGTTGGTTCTCGGGTTGAACTATATGTCATATTCGGAAAGCTCCACCTCCCAAGTAACCATTCTTCCATCCAAGTCTGGTTTTTTCAATATTTGCCTTATCGAATAACTGGTATTCACAATTATAAAGTGACCCTGGAAGTAGTGCCTTAACTTCCGAGCTGTGATTACCCATGCCAGTACCAACCTTTTAATCTTCTGATAACACTGCTCCACCCCTTACAAGACCTTGCTAACAAAGTATACGGGCCTTTCTCCTTCATCTCCTTCTTCTTAGACTAGAACAGAGCTCATGGCCCTGTTAGATACGACCAGGTATAGGATCAAAGGCATGTTCTCCCGCGGTCTCGCCAAGATAGGAGGCAAAGAAAAAAATCATTTCAGACCTTGAAAGGCTTCCTCACAGGCTTCAGTCTATTCAAAGTTGGCTGATTTTCTGAACGCCGCAAAGAAATGAATAACATTATCTCTCGTGCATGCCAAAAAATGTGACAGGGCGGCTAGCCTACCCTTAAGTTGATGAACTTCCTTCTTCCAGTCTAGACTTTGCATATCTATGATCGCGTGGCACTTGTCATGATTGGCCTATATTCCCCTGGTTTTGAGCATGAACCTTAAAAATTTTCTTACCTGCACTCTGAAGATACACTCCTCTGAGTTTAATCTCGTATTGTAACTTCTGATGGACGCGAACGTCTCTGCTAGATCTTCTATGTGTCTTCGCTTCTGTTTGGTCTTGACCACCATGTCATCCACATATACCTCTAAATTTCTTCCAATTTGCGTGGCAAACACTTTGTCCATCAACCTATAGTAAGTCGCCCCTTGCATTCTTTAGGCCAAACGACATTACCTCATAGTAATAATTACTCCAATAACTCATAAAAGAAGTCTTGGGTGTGTCTGTCCGGTGCATGCAGATTTGATTATACCCAGAGTAGACATCCTTAAAACTGAGAAGCTTGTACCCAGAGGCCCTGTCGATAAGTTGATCATTCGGTGGCAATAGGTATGCATCCTTGGGACACGCTTTATTAAGGTCCGTAAAGTCGACGCACATGCGCCACTTTGCGAATTTCTTTTTAACCATCACCACGTGGGATACTTGATCTCCCGAATAAACTTAACATCAAGTAACTTCTAGACTTCCTCCCTTATCACCTTCCTGTTTTCCTCACCCCATTTTTGCTTCCTTTGCGATATCGGCCTAGTCTCGAGATTTAACGCAAAATGATGGCTCAAAATGATTGGGTCAATCCCGGACATGTCTGAAGGTTTCCAAGAGAACAAATATACATTCTTTTTCAGTGTTTCCACAATCTCCTCTTCCCTTTTAGGGGATAAGTTGACACCGATGTACGTGGTTTTTGATGGTATCTTCCCGATCTGGATTTCCTTGGTCTTATCGTGTGGGGACAAACTGTCCTTCAGAGGATCATCTCGGGGATCTATGTCGACCAGGTTGACCTTATGTGTGCCCCCTGACTGTCTCCCTCTGACTAACTTTTCTTCTTCAACTTTAAACTATCCTTGTAGCATCTCCTTGCGAGCCCATGGTCTCCTTTTACCACTCATACCCGGCCTTCCCCCAGCAGATACTTCATTATGAGGTACATGGTTGAGAGTGCAGCCTCTAAAGCATTAAAAGATGGTCTTCCTATTATGACATTGTAATGAGGCGCAAGATTGATGATTAGATACCTGACTCAAACTGTTTTTGCATTGGTCCCGCTCCCAAAGGTAGTCAACACAGGTAAGTGCCCCAATACTTGTATCTGTTCTCTAGAGAATTCGATCAAAGTTCCATTGAAAGGAAATAAATCGGTTGTATCAAAATTTATTCCCTTGAATGCGTCCCAATAAATTACGTCAACGGAGCTCCCAAGGTCGACCATGACTCGCTTCACACTCAGATCATTCTCATGAGTGAGGATCCCCATAACATCCTGTTTGGAAAAGCTGATTAGGTGCGGGTCATCCTCATGACTCTAGGCCGAATCCTCAGAGACGTGCATCACCACCCGGGTATACCTTTTCCTTGCCGAGCTAATTTCTCTACCACCACCAAATTCCCCATCGATGGTGTTGAGTATATATCAGGTTGTCTTGGTCTCATGTATCTCCCCGACGCCTTTGCCCTTCTTCTAACGCTGTTTTTCCTAGTCAAGGTTGCCTTTAGGGGCTTCCCTTTTCCCATATTGACTTTCGACATCCCTTACATACATCAAGAGATGCCCCATTCATATTAGTGCTTCAATTTCCATTTTTAGTTGATGACAATCATCTGTGTGGGTACCCCAGATTCGATGATAATTACACCAAGCCCCAGTTTCACTTCCCATCATAACATTCATATATTTTGGACGCCTGGGTTCCGGCAGAAGATTCAGATGGCCAACTTCCTAAAGGATGCCCCCCCTCTGAGTGTTCAAGGGTGTCAAGTCGTCCTCTAAAGGAAAGGGTCGGAAGAACGCTCACAGAAGGGGTCGATGACGGGATGGGGGGTCAAGGTTGCTCCTTTCTCTGTCCCAACCCTTCCTTTTTAACTTTATGCTTCTCATTGTTATCTTAGGAGCACTTTTCTTGGTTGCTCTCGTCACCTTTGATATATCATTTAGCATGATTGATGTTTTCATTCATACTAGAGGTCGGCTTTTGGGCCAGGGATTCGTTGAATTGCACGGCCCGTAGGCCATGCTGGAACGCGCCAATAAACATCTCCTAATTAGGGTGAGAGACTTTATGGTTTCTCCATTGAACTTGGCCAAGTATTTCCGCAGAGAATCTCATTGCCCTTGCCGAACATTGAACAACGTAGTCATCGAGACCTTCCGATGTCTATTTGTTGAGAAACATTGCACTATTTTTTTGGTCAAGTCTGCATAGCTTTTGATAGACAGGCACAATAAGCTCATGTACCATCTCAGGGCCACGTCTTTGAAATTTTCTTCCATGAGCTTACACATAAGCGAATAGGTGGGAGCAATTACTTCCACTTGATTGCTAATAACAATAACATGCTCCTGAGGATCAGTTTTGTCGTCGTACGATGCGAGCGACGGGGCCTTGAAGTTCTCGGGAACCTCATCGTCCCAGATGGTTTATGAAAGCGACTAGGGTTCCAGAAGCTCATTTTTGGATTGTCGTCCCCTTGGCTTCATAGTTGTATAGTGGTTACACTGTCCTACAAGGTTTCATTATGTTGCTTGAGGGCCTCCACCAAGGTCAGTAGTTGTGCCATGTCTAGGGGATCGCCTTCAAACGACATTCTTTCGAATGTAGTTTCTATGTGGCCTAGGCTAGTTTTACCAAAGCCCCACGTGGGTGCCAAATATTGTTGTGAAAAACACTAAACTAGGTGACTTCCCTATAGGAATAGGGTGAGCCTCTATGTGATGGATTTCTATGATATTCTGGGGGATTTGGGTGCTACTATGAGTGTAGTATTGACCCAAGAAGATTTCTTGCTTATCCCTCTGTCGGGAGCCCCTTGTATAACTTTGATCATAAAGAGCCTTATTTAAGAGGCACATATTAGATTCCCCTCCGTTATGCTATGATTAGCAACGTCCGCTGTCAGCCTTAAAGTGGCTTCAACGAACCATCGTGCAACGTCTACATTAATGCTCTGACCACTGACTTCTATACTTCCTTCAATACTAGGCCGCGTTATCCCCATACGAACTAGGGTGCGTATATGTGCCTATCTGGGCTGGGGTACCTTTGTTTACCATTCGGGTAGGCCCAACTACCCGGCCAAGCACAACTTAAACTCTAATTTCATTCCTTAATCTCTCTCTGACTTTAATTCTGCCGGCCATAGGACCCGACCCAACAGAATATTTTTCGAGATGTACATAGGGGGTGTAGCATTGGCAACTATAGTGGATTTAATCAATATTTATCCTTCTATTTTTCCTTCTATTCCAGTTGACAAGCAATTTATTAGAAGTCATAATGTGATATTTATTTATACCAAACTAGTGAAGATTTTGATAAAATAGAGAAGCAAAAATTTGATGCTAGAAGTTACATTGATGTTGTGCCTAAACCTTCTGTTGGAAATTTTGTTGATGTGGGAAATATAGAGGTTGAAGATCTTTACGTGAAGACTTATTTTCTTCGTGGTGATTCAAATTAAGAGATCTATATGGATCAACATGAGGGTTTCGAAGAAAAGTGTAAAGAAGAATTTGTTTGTAGATTAAAGAAATTTTTGAATGGCCTCAAGCAAGCTCTACGACAATGGTACAAAAAGTTTGATTCTTTCATGGAAATAAATGTTTTTGGTAAAAAATACTACAAATCATTGCGTGCTTGTGAAGAAATTCTCTATCAGTGAGTATACTATTCTCTTATTATATGTTGATGACATATTAATTTTTTTATCATGACACTAAAAAAATTCAAAGCTTAAAGAAGAAGTTAAGCAAGTCCATTAAAATGAAGGACTTGGGTAATGCACAATAAATCTTTAGCATTAGAATTTATCATGACATGAATAAAGTTAAATTATGGTTGTCTCAACATGATTACATTGATAAGGTGTTAGAAAGGTTTAACATGAGAAATTCAAAATATGTGAGTACTTGGCTTACAAGTGAAGAAGACAAAGAAGCTACGAAGAATGTTTATTATGCATCTACGATTGGTATTTTGGTGTATGTTATGGAATGCACAAGACCAAATAATGCTTATGATGTTGGTGTTATTAGTCAGTTTCTATCTAATTCTGGTAAGGATCGTTGGCAAGCAATGTAGTGGATTTTCATATATCATATATGTACTTCCAAAGTGTGCTTATGTTTTAGGATCAATTATCCAATATCATATGGCTACATAGATGCAGGCATGACCGTTGATTTTGATTCCAGAAAATTCACCTATGAAAGATGACTTTTGTAGGGGATGTGGTGTCTTGGCAATCAAGGTTTACATAAGTGTGTTTCTTTATCTACTACAGAGGTTGGGTATATTGCAGCAACTAAAGCTTCTAAAAAATTTTTATGGATAAATAAATTCCTAGAAGAGTTAGGTGTTGAGAAAGAGTATCATAAGTGTGTTGTTCTGTGACAAGAAAATTGCAATTAGTCTTGGTAAGATCCCGATGTATCATTCCATATCAAAGCACATTGAGGTGGAGTATCATTCAATGCGAGATATATTGGAGCTAAAGTTATTTTCACTTGAGAAGATTCATACTGACAAGAATGGTTCATATATGATTATAAAGACTTTGTCTGTGACAAAGATGATTAACTGCAGAAAGAAGGTGGACATGATGGAGAAGTCCTTCCCACTTGAGTCGTGAGAGGGAGATTTGCATGGTGAACTCACTCTTAAAATGAGTCTCGCCATTTATTTAGAAAAAGTAAAAAAAAAAAGAAACAAAATAAAATAAAAATTATGTGTATTGTTTATTTAGGCGATATTTGGGAGTTTGGAGGGGAGGGGAGTGAGGGCTTCGAGTATTGATTTTTTTTTTTAAAATAATATAGAGAAATTTTTAACATTTAAAAAAAAAGATTTTGTTTAGAATGATAAAATAGTGTTTATCGTTAATGTATTTTTACTTTTTGAAATATTACAACAACAAAAATTATATTTGAACATTTTGTCTAAGCCATTCAAAACCCTCCTTTAATACAAATTTCGAGTTCTCCCAAATTAGGGGGTTTTTGGTGTTATGAAGAAAACCAAACCCTCCAAACTAAAATCTTTCTATTCTTTTCCCCAATCCTTCATATTTTTCAAAGCTTTCCCCTTCCTTCTCCTCCAAACTCTCAAGTATAGCCTTAGGCAAATCTATTTGGCAAGTGGTTAAAAGGAATTTTTAATCCTAAATCAATGCAACAAAAAAGCAACTAAACAAGAATTTTAGAGAACAACAAAAATATAGAAGAGGAAAAGGCACGCTAGTTGTGAGATTAGAAGAGAAAATTGACTCCGAGTGATAGAGATGGTAAACAAATTTTATTAGCTTGAACTACAAATTTGATATGTTGTTCCTATCACTTAGTTAATTTTATTTATATTTCTCTTATACCCACATTTTCAAATTTAGATCCTCTCCAATTTATTAGCTCCTTCTACCCCTCTCCTACAATATATATCTTTGGATTAGTCTCCCTTTTCAGAGTTGTTGTTTGCAATGTGTTTTTCATATTTATAGTTTATCAATGAAGATTGTTAATGGGCCTGTTTGTTTCAAAACCGTTTATCAATGAATTTTTTCTTTGTATTTTTGAAAATAGATTTTCCAAAACCGTTTTTCAAAATGTTATAAATTTTTTAATATTCATTTTTTCTAAAATGAAACACTAATTTTAACATCCTAGAACATAAACATAGATTATTGAAGACTAAAACTTAGTCAAAATCGCAATTTTTTCAAAAAGTTGTATTTCAAAAATGATTTTTATGAAAATCTATTTGAAATAGCTTAAAAATTAAGTGATTTTTTGAAATTTTGATATCCAAATTTTTTTGCCATAAATAGATGAAATACCTAAAATCACATTTTAAGAAAAACTATTCAAACAAAATTTTCATTTGAAGCTTTTATAAAAAGTTTCTTCGTAAAAAATATTTTCACAAAATTTTGTAACACTATTAAAATTATTTTTAAAAAAATCCAAAACAAACGGGTCCATTATCTAGTGTAATTTAGAAGACTTATATATATATATATATATATATATATATATATATATATATATATATATATATATATATATATATATATAGGAGGGTTATATTTACTCCAGGAGTAAGTTATTATAACTTACTCCAAATCTAGACCATTGATTCTTTTCAATCTAGTGGTTAAAAATAATAAGTAATTAAATGTTGAGAGAGAAAACTATTACTTATTATTTTTAACGATTAGATAGAGAAGAATCAATGGTTTAAATTTGGAGTAAGTTATAATAACTTACTTATGGAGTAAATATAACCCTCCTATATATATATATATACTAGTAAAAGACCCGTGCTCCCGCACGGGTAATTTAATTATGATATTGTTTAAATAACTAAAAAATATATAGGTAGTAATTTAAAATTTTCAAATATTTGTTAATCTGATAATATATGAATGAGTCTTAATGTCATAACATTTAGATAATATCAAATACAAATGTAAGATTTTAGATATAATATAAATTTTGAAATGATTTATTTTTTAAAAAATGAACAGTAATCATATCGATTTAATTATATTAAATAATCATACACAAAGAAGAAAAAATATAATTACGAGATGGAGAAAAAAACAATATTTAAAAATAAAAATTTTGTCTCTTAAATTAAAATAATAATCAATTAAACTAAAATAAATATTGTCTTGTTAGTGACCCGTGCTTCCTCACGGATAAATTTATTTTAATGTTGTATCAATATTTTCTTTAGATATACATATGAAAAACTCATTTTAATTGAGAAATCCAATATATTTAATAACTATAAATATTTATAAATATTACTGATAAGTAATAACTATAAATATTTACAAATATTATATTGATTAAAATAAAAAAAAATTGTGGTATTAGCGACATGTGAAAATAGTAAGTTTTAGTGATAAAATTCATAGGAGTGGCATTACAAATTATAAAATTCATCAAATACCAAAGTTTAGTAGCTATGAGATTTTCCATATCTCTTTAATTATTTTTCCATCTCAACTGCAACTAACCAATATAATTAAGCAAAATTTTCAATATTAAAAAAAAATAAAAATATAATCTCTTTGATTTTACGCCCTTGATTTGAAATTTTTTGTAGTTCTATTTCTTAATTTTGATTTCTATTTTGTAGGAACTTACACTATAATAACCTCATTATTTCATATCCACCTTTTGTCCCAAACTGCTCTGCACTGTTACCAACTTTCAGCGCAAAGTAAACTCGCTGAAACCACACCATCTCGATCCACACAGTGCCAAAACCAACTCAGAAACCCCCGACAACAATTCCAGAAATATGAATTTGAATTAACTAAACTCCAACCAATCAAATTGACTTAATTATGACCATGCAAAGGCAAAAAAAAAGGACCAGGATAGCGCCTACGTCGCATACCCTAACCTAACTGAAACAGAGGAAACTATACTGTTACAAAATGCACCAGGGGCTGTAATCTCAACAAAAATGCATAGTTTGTTAAATTTAATTAGATAAATACTTTAAGTTTCGCATACATTCAATAAAAGGTGAGAAGGGAAAAACATAAGAAGCTATGTACGGTTATCGTATTATGAATGACTTCATAGCACAACAACTAATTTAGAAACACGAATACCCCTGTTCGGTGGTTTTCTTGGCAAGGAGCTCAACCTGATTCACTGAGTTGCAGAACTGATTTATTTGTAGTTAGAAAAGAAACTACTATTATTAGCATCATAATATTCACATATGGCATATAAGAAAATCAAGAGGACAAAGAAAAATCAAACCTTAGAAAAGAGAGTATTTAAGCAGTGGATTTTCTGTCTCTTCCACAAATACATAAAATTGTGTAATACTCTTCAGAGTGAGCTCATCTGTAAGTCCTTCACAGTAACATGATATATTGCTGAAAACATCAGGATTTGACAGTTAGTTGGAAGAAAATGAATCAGTTGCTTAATCGAATGCTAGAACTCTGGGGAGAGAAGCTTATGAGCCTGAGAAACACATAAAGCCATGAAAAACTGCAGAGTGATAAATGCCAATCCATACAAATGCTAGGCTATAACTTAAACTCCAATAAAAATTCATAGCAAACTGATCACACTTATATACCAATCCATATAATGCCAGGTATACGATTTAACTTGATTGAACTAAACTGTTGAAGCTTTATAATTATGGATTAAACTTACCTACTGCAACTTATGTACAGTGAAAGCCATGGCTCCTGTAAATTCACAAGGTTCTGCAATTTCTCCATCATCTGGAAGCCAAAAACTTAACTTTATAAATACAACCAGAAAAGGACCAGAAACTCAAATCAACTATAAGAACAAAAATTCAAAATCAGAAAGACATTGAACTCGGTGTTAATCAAGTTGGCAGCAGAGTTATCAAAAGAGAACGATCCAAAGGCAAGTTTGCAACGAAATCAAAACCTGAAAAACCAAAATAACATGGAAACCAAAATGAATGGAAAAAATACTCTAAGTTAAAGTCCTTATAGACCGCAAAAGGTCCATTAAAAACAGAAGCCTTAATTACCTAAGCATTGACTTCTGAAAAATGAACAAAAGTCATTAAAATGTGTTCTTAAAACCAAACAGAACTTTGTGTTATAACTCTTCAACCATAAGACTAAAATTACCTAAACTCTCGTTCGCATCCATCGCTTCAAGTGTGGTGGGTAAAGATAAGGGAACCTACAATTTGTCAGTGAGAAATTAAATAAAATCAATATATATTTTATTCATAATCTCTTACAAAGAGCAATTGACAAAAGTAACCATAATCAAATACAAATCATTTGAAACAAAATATGATAGTGGTTTCATCAGAAAATGAGATCGAAACCTAGAAAGACCTAGAAATTGAAATCCAAATCGTGGTGATTCTACTGTTTTCCTTCTTCTTTTACTCTGCTCACATCAATAAACAAATAAAAAACAGAAAGCAACTATACCTTTACGAAATCGGCTAGAATCGTGTGACGGCGGCTGAGTGTGCGACAGCGGACAGAGGAGTCCCGAGGCGATCTGGGGGTGCTACGGTGGGGATGAGAGTTTGAGGTTTTTTTTTGCTCAGAAATTTTTAAGGTTCGAGGAGAGAGAAGAGGGAAGGAGAGAAAGAGAGAAACGTGAGAGGGAAAAACGATTTAAATGAGAGAGAAAAAGTGTAAAGATGTGGAGGTTCATTTGGAATGGAAAAAGGATTTTAATTGCCAAATGTCAAATAGTTATTGGAAAGTAGAAAAGTTGTAGTGTTAATTTGTTAGTTACCAAAATATTCTTTTTGTAATGTAATTTTTTTTTTTAGGAAAGGGCACTATTGGTAGTTTGGTCAATTGATTAGTAATAGGTAGATAGTATATATATATATATATATATATATATATATATATATATATATATGAGGAGGGATATATTGACTCCAAGAGTAAGTGTTCAACACTTACTCCAAATCATAACCATTGATTTTCATTAATCTAACAGTTTTAATTGATCCTTAAATTTAATTATTTTTGGAAATATAAAAAATTAATTAAAGCCGTTAGATTAATGATAATGGTTAAGATTTGGAGTAAGTGTTCAACACTTACTCTTGGAGTCAATATATCCCTCGTGTATATATATATATATATATATATATATATATATATATATATATATATATATATATAATATAATAAAGCAAAAGGAGTACTTTGACAAATTTGCCAAGTGTCACTCCCTTCAGGGCCGGCCCAATCAGTTCGGGGGCCCTGTTCTGATTTAAAAAATAGGCCTAATTTTTTTATAAAAAAAATATGGTTTTAATAATTAAAAATAATGCATAGAAAATAAAAAAAAAAATATTATTTAAACTATAAACATTATTTCATACAACCTAAATATCTAACTATTTAAAAAGAGTCTTTCTACAAATACTTTTTAAAGCAAAATCATCAACTAAAAAAAGCAATACAGGATATGTCCATAGAGTCAAATACACATAAAATTCTAGAGTAATATGTACAATTTTTTAATTTTAATTTATTTTTTAATTCATAGTGAGACAAAATTGTTTTCTTTATTCCTTCTCATTTTTTAATCTTTAAAATACTAGTATAACTTCTTTAATATTTATCTTTATTCTTTCTCACTTTTTAAATAGTTTTGTTATTATAATTTCTAAAAACTAAAACTTGTAAGCAACAAGCCAACAACAATCCCATCGTTAACACAACAAATTTGTAAATGTAGAGAACAATTGTTTTCTTTTATCTTTTCTTTTTTCCATCTCTAATAAGTAGCAATTATTTTTTTCTTTCACAGTTTCACTTACTATCTTTTCTTCTTTCCATCACTAACTAGTAGAAGACCCGTGCGTCCGCACGGGTAATTCAAATCTTAAGATGAATAATGTATTACAAACGCATAAAAAAGTTTAAAAACTCGAATGAGGAATCTTAAATTAAGATTCATAAAACATAATATAGATGTATTGAAGCTATATATAGTAGCTATGTAAAAAAAACATGGAAATGCAATAGTCATTCGCGTCTTAGTTAATTCAATAAGGCTAGATTGTTGGTGATATACAATTGTTATTATAAAATTACTAATAACGAAAATTCTTAAAAATAAATATTTATCAAATCACCAACTTGATAAATTTAATATGTCTAATAAATATAAATATTTACAAATATGACTAATAACTATAAATATTTATAAATATTTAATATGTCTAATAAATATAAATATTTACAAAAATGACTAATAACTATAAATATTTATAAATATCACTAATGATTATAAATATTTATTTTATTTTATTGTTTAAGTAAAAATGGTATTGTTGTGATAGTGTCCCGTAAAAATAGTGAATTTCTTTTAATTATAAATTTATAATATTTTGTTGATTAAAATAAAAAATGTATTGTGGTGATAGTGTCCCGTAAAAACTTCTAAGATGAATAATTTTCAATATTAATTAGTATATAATTTATTTTAATGCAATTATAAAATATGAAATAATAAATTTTATTGTGTACAATTTAGGCTATAAATTGTTCCAAATATCTCATATTTTATTCAAATAATAGGAGGAATTGAAAAAATTGAATTTATGATTATAAATGTTTATAATATTTTGTTGTTTAAGTAAAAAAGGTATTGCAGTTATATTGTCCCGTAAAAATAATGAGTTTATGCTAATTATAAATATTTATAATATTTTGTTAATTAAGAAAAAAACGTATTAAGCTGAATGCTCCATGAAAACTTCTTAGATTAATAGTTTTCAATTTTAATTGATATATAATTTATTTAAATAAAATTATAAGCACATACACTGTAGTTGCAAGCCAAAATCTAAGTACATGCACACAGCTTGCTCTAGAAATATATCTATGCAACAGGAAATGAACTATATCTTATATAATTATAGAGTTATAGGGATTCTTGGGTTGCTTTTTGTTTGTGCATAGAACCACACTAATTTGAGCCCTTATCTATCAGTGGCGCCCTAGCTGGGTGTGCAGCTACTGTTGGTTCATATCCTTTTGATCTTCTTCGATCCATATTAGCTTCTCAAGGCGAGCCAAAGGTATGCGCATTAATAAATTTAAATTTGTTATAGTTTCAAAGCAAATTTGTGTCATGTTATAGTCTCAAGTGAAACAAATTAATGGTCTGACATTAAATACTTGTAGCTTTGGCAAGTGAAACAAATTAATGGTCTGCACATACTTTTGGACTGCACCATACACCATAAAGAAGTTAAATATTATATTTACTCAAGGCATTGAACTACAAAACGATAAAGGTGTGGCATTGAATACTTGTAGCTTTGGCAGTGCATTCTTAATCTTAATCTGTAACATTATAGCCAATTAGCCATGTAGTTTAAGGATGAAATTTAAAAATCACGCATATATTAGCATTGTGAGTCAAAAAAAACAGGGAAGCACCTTTCTTGTAACTTTCTAAATTGAGATTTCTCATATTGGTCAGTGATTTCAGCACCTACGGTTGCAATACAAAATGATGATTCAAGGTAAAAATGTTTTCGACAACAATGAAATATTGTGGAAGAAATCCAGATATACATGACAAAATTTATGGCCTCATAAGATGCTATGGGTTCCAAAGCCATGACAGTCACTGAAGTTTAAAAAAGATGGACCATAAAAGAAACTTATACCACTAAGGCAAAAATATCTTAAGACTTAAAAAAAAAAAAGAACACAATTAGCCATACCACTAAGGCAGAAAAATCTTAAGGCCCTAATAGCATACATAACCAACCACTTACTAATTTACTCATTCTACAATCCTAATCAGCTAACACAAATTAACAAACCTACCTTTACACCTTGACATTGATTTCTCTGCTGAACATCAATAACAGCTTATTTATATAGCTGCGCAGATTTTTCCAATTTCTCTGATTTCCCTGATAAGGCTTCAAAAGTTTACATAGATGGACTATCATCTGATACATAACAGGAAACTTTGTCGACAGGGTAATCAACAAAGAGTATAGAAAAAACAGTATTTCCAGTGACAAGAGGCGGCTATATGAGGTGCAAATATCATCTTACATAGTGAAGTCTATCCCTACTATATTTGTAGTCAATTTTGTCCAAAACTTTCAACCCATTAGGAGAGGCAACTACCACTGTGCATCTGTGTTACATAAGAACAAAACTAAATGAGATACACCTTTATATTTGTCATTGTCATATAAAATTTGAGAGAGAAAATTAACGGGATTTTTGAAATGACACCATGGTCGACAACACCATCAACTTTATCAAGGATTTTTTGCAACAAAGAACGCTTTCATATTAAAAGCAAATTGCCAACCAGTTAAGCTACAAGGAACACTTTCATATTAAAAGCAAATATACACCAGAAATAATCAAAAAGCTTATAATTAGCACAAATGCTTGCAGGCTGAATTAAAACTGGAATAGAACCTTCCAGACCACCTTTATACTGGCTTTCTTCGATAATGAACGCTAGTTTATCAGCAGCATTCAGTATGAACTGAAAACAAAAGGAGAAAAAGGTAGGGAAATCAATCATCATCAAAACATGAAAGTCAATTTTCACAAGTAAATTCAAAAGAAAAATATATATCAACTAACCTTCTCCTGTATTATGGATTCCTCACTTTTCTGTTTCCGCCGTCAAATGATAGTAACAAATGTTCCTTCTTCTACACCATCAGCATCATCAAATGCAAAATCGATCTACAACGGAACAATTGCAAATGAATTAAAAAGCACACCTAACTTTACACATCAACATATCCAAGCATTAATTTACTTTTTTTAATTTAACTGTATCAAAACATTTTTCTTAGTTATGATTCTGTGAATGGGCTCAGGTGAATCTGTGAAGTTTACACCATGAGAATTATCATTTCGTGCCTGAACTACCTCAGGTGGTTCTGCTAACATAAATCTTTCCCCATCCACCCAAACATCATAGTTGTTAAAGAATTATCATTTACTGCTGATACACTAAGACAACCGACAGTTTTATCATTAATTGTTGTATTTTTGTCTAAGAACTTTAGGGGTTGATAAACATTTTATTTAGAGCAACATAAATTTTGTTAAACTTAATTCCACTTCACATCTTTCACACTACCTCACTTTCCTACCACATCTATGTTAATTAGTGGAGATATGTAGCTTGATACTGGTAACCGTTTTCGAAGTAATTTTCAGGAATAAGAGAGACGTTATTATAGGTTGACAGACTCGGGAAAGGGGTGCAGTGATTTCCAGTTGGGCTAGAGTACATATAAGATTGGTTATACACATATTGAGGGTACCTGTCAGCAACTCTAGCATAGGAGATTTTGTCTGAAGTAACGCTAGTGACATAAGGACCATATTTGACACCATTAGCACGAGGCCTATTTGGATGAGGTTTTGTTACTTCAGTTTCTTGCTTCTTGTCGGTCTTGGCCTTCTCTAGTTGGATCACTTGATTTTAGAGAGGATCCATAGGATACTGCTCATCAAGCTTATGTTCTTCAATGCATTTGATTACGGCCTTAAGAGCAAACAACTCTTTCATTAACCCTAATCTGAAACAAATAGAAAATTATCAGGAATATTCACAGACACGTACAAACACATTTCCATAATCAAACATCAAGATGAATATTGAAGATATGTTTCATTCTAATTTTGAAGTGGGATGCAACGAATACATGATTCAGTAACGAATACATATAGTCGTAACAAATAACTGATAAAACACTCTTAATTGAGGTTATGTCTCAGGAAGCACTCTTAATTGTTTGATTGAGAAATACACACCTGCTTCACAATTTGTCTTAAGGAAAAAGTTGACATGCCAACATATTGTATGCATTCATTTTCTCAGAAGACCATGTTGCCAACTTTGTTTTCATGCTCAAGCTCGGGGAAGCAGTTGCATTCAAAAGGGAAGTCAGGGGATTTGCCAGTCTTGTTAAAAGTTGGAAAAACTTCATAGTACCAACTGACTCGATTTTCCTTGAATCCCTTAGTCGTTCTAATTGTAATGCAGAAAGTTTCCTATTAACCATAAACTTCATAGTACCATCTGACTCGATTTTCCTGTTATGTGCTACTGCATTGCCTTCATAACCATAAACGCAATGCCCTGCAACATCAATGTCAAACATTATGCACCACAATCCACTAAGATCTGGAAAAAACTACACATGAAAAACTGAGATGCTGCTCCTTTCTAATTTCCAAGTACTTTTGTTTTTCTTGCATCAACACTGAGATGCTTCTCCTTTCTAATTTCTACATCTGGAAAAAAAAGACACATGAAATGCATCTAAATCTAATAAAACACAAATAATCATAAGGAGATAAAAAGATAAGTAAAACATAGAAAGGTCCAAAAAAAATACTTACTACAAATCTTAAACCTGAGATCCTTGCAGATTTCATTCTTTTCAACTCATAAACTCTCACAAAATCAACACTTTTCCTAAACCCTGAACTGGATTCAGATATCCTGGACGAAAAAATACAGATTTAGAGTAAGAATGTAAACGAAATTCTTGAGATATTGAATGAAAACGAAAATGTAAACGAAAATAAAAGCAAACAGATTCGAAACAGAAAGGGGTCGACTTTACCATTTTCAATGAATGAATTCTTGAGATATTGAATAAATTTGCGGTAGATTTGACCGTGCTCATAGTGAAGAAGTCGCTAGGGTTAGAATGGAAAAGAGAAAGGAAAACAGAGAAAAGGAAGAGTTCATGGAAAGAGAGAGAAAGTGTAATCGGTTAAAAGCATGTAGGAAAGTAGAGTATTGAATAGTGAGAGGGTTAAAAATGACAAAAGTGTGGAAAGAGAGTGGATAGAGGAGAATGAGAGGGAAAAAGGAATTTGAAAAAATTAAGTGCCACTTGTACAAAAGGACTATTTTTATTGGTTGAAATTAATTGAATTAGTAAATTACGATAAGGGGCAATTCTTAGTGTTAATTAAAAAGTAAGGAAGGGTAATTTAGACGGTTTGGTGGCATGTTCCATTATTAGTTAGGTAGTTGACAAGTAACCCTTGTTTCCACTTTTCAAATTCCTTTGTTATTCTAATTTTTAAAAAGCTCCACTTTCTTTAACAAATTAAGTAATTAACAGAACTAAGATATAAAGATTATAATTATTATTGACTATTGTTTCCTTAATTTGTGTGTTTACTGTTTAGGTTAGTTCAGAACTTTGTGTTCTTTTCTAAAGCAAAATCTTTAAGATGGAATTTTTTTCATTGCAAAAATCTGTAAAATATAGTCCATTATTTGACAACAAAACTTGAGCTGGTACATGTTGTGAATTAAGATGGAATTTTAAGTGTTAATATAATGGAACTTCAAGGTTTGGATCTTAGTGTATTGAGATTGTTGACTGTGAAGGTTTAACCGGAACCCCATTTTTACGGTGATGCAGTTTGGCGGCAATCAATGGAAAGTTCAACTGGATCAATATCATCACTATCTGTTGGATTGGGACCTAGCGAATCTGTGAGCGGATGCAGGAAAACTTCTTTGATAGTGGTTTTGACTCTCATTCATCACTTATTTGCTGTTCATGGTTTCACTTTATGCATAAGAGCAGAAGGTGAGAATAGTCACTAATTGGCAAGAGAAAAAAGCTTTCCTGTTATTTGTTCAGGCTGCACATGTTAGAAATTTTAGGAATATCAAATTAGGTATTACTATCGGTATAGATGAATATATCGCTTCTTCTCAATTTGATTGTTTTCAAATATGTATATTTGCTGATATGTTTGAAATTAAAGCAGACCGATTTGAAAGAGATTTGTGTTTGGTTACAATTACAATTTTCTTCAAATGTGTAGCTTTGTTGGTCTGTTTTTACATAAGAGTTTTATATATGCTATTTCTATAACAAAAGATAAAATAAAGTCGAGCAATTTTTATATAAGCTACAAGTTATTTTTAGAAGTATTGCTTCTTCTTAGTCATTAATTTCGAAATTAGAGTAAGAAAATTTGTAGGATATTTGTGCATGGTTATCGTTTTTGTTAATGTTTGAATATTTGGATTGAGTAATTGCATCTTTAACAAAAAGAAGTTCATTCTTTATTTCTATAGTGCAGTAAATCCATGTTAGTATGTCAAATAGCAATGTCATTCTATTTAGTGAGCAGCGTCATACCAACTTATTATCTAAAAAAGTTCATTCTTATTATGAATTATGAATGGTTTTGGAAACTAAATAATTACTACTTTGTGTGAATGCAAATAACGGAAAATGCTATGTCAGAGAGTGCAGAAGAATGTTTTGCTAATAGTATGGACTCATTTCTATCAAAACCTTTGTGTGCATGAAGATGACGGCAAATGCTTTGTGAGAGAATGCAGAAGAATGTTTTGCTAATGTATCAAAACCTGTGAGTTTATAAATATTGAAAGAGTGTATTGAACGATATACTTAAGGTGATAATAACTTTGTAGTTTCTTCTTTTGTACAAAAGTGTAGTATGAGTTAAGCGAAATTTTATAATATATGAATCATAATTATCCTTTACAAGTTCCTACCTATTTTATATATCTACCCCCATTTTATCATTATTGGTGAACTGTCACAAATGTCTGATAAAAGTAACATTGAATCAATAGAATTATTATGATCTAGATAGATTATTGCATAGTGAATACTTTCTAGACAATGTGTACCTGAAGAGGCCTTAGCTCATAAGTCATCATAAGTTGCAATTTTATTTACACTGTTCTTGAGTGTGTGACAATCCAAGTCTACAATTTTATTTCCACTGTTCTTGAAAATGTAATATCCTTACCAAGTCGTGAATCCATCTGCATATTAAAGTAATTGAATTATTGTTTAACCAAATAATTTTGTTCTGACATATGAATCTTACCGCCAAGATTTTAGGAGTGCTATGTAAGAAATCCCTACAATGAGAAACAGACCTCAAAAACTAATAAAGCTAATAAATTTGTGAATTGTTGTTGTGTTATTTTTTTTTAATATTAATTATATTGTGATCCAATGCATTGAGGTATTTAAATAATTTTATATTTTTAATTATTTATAAATATTATATATTTAAAAATAAATATTAGATAATCATAAGGGAAATTTTTTGAAAAAAAAGTTAAATATTGAATAATGACAAGTGAAAAAAATCATCTTAAAAAAATAATTAAATTTTTTTTAACAGTATTGACATAGTTTTTAGAGTTCATCTTTAATAAATATATTTTTAATAAATAATTATATTTTTGATTATAAAATAACTATATTATTGGTAAAGATTTGTAAATTGCAAAAAAAAAAAAAAAATTTTTAAAAAAATTATGTGAAAATATTATAGATAATTATTAAAAGATAAGAAAGTGCATATTTTATCTCTATTAGAATTAATTATCTTATTTATAAAAAACTAAAATAAATTATTTAATATTTACAATATATTTTATTTTAATTTTAAACACGTGTAAATCAATTAAAATAGAGTATAATTTTTAAAAAGGTGGTGCTAAGCTAAGGGGCACTGGATAAGAAGTTATAAACGATCTTTAATCACCTTTTTTTTTTTTTGGAAGATTTAATCACCCTTTTATTCATTTGAAAAGTAATAATAATTAAATATACTTTATTATTTAATCACTCAAATTAATCTATTCATTCATTGAAAGTAAATGACATCACGTGGTTCAAATATTATAACTCATTTCAATATGCAAGTGTTTTACTAGAAATAAATTAAATAAAATAAAAAATATTAAATTCATAATAAATTTACAATAAAATATTATGGTCAAAATGATTCACAATTTCTTTTGAATAATTATTCTCTAAAAAAATTCTTCTATTGGAATTTCATTCAAATTAAATTTTTTTATATTAAAAAAAAATTGTTTATTATTTACAAATAAAAATAATATAAAAATAAGTTATAAAATTCTATTGAAAGTGTCGAAAAATAAAACAAATAACATAAATTTTAAAAAATAAATAAATCATATTTCACAAAAATAAATAAATAGATAGACATCACACAAAATAAATAAATAAATATCATATCCCAAATAAATAAATAAATAGAACATATTTTAAAAATGTCAACAACATGCAGGAGGTATTTATAAGCAACAGAAAGTAAAAATGGAAAATAATAATGTGTAACATCTCAGTTTTTTTTTTTATGAAATAACACTTTCAATAATTTCCTTTTTTTAAATAATATTAATGGATTAAAATGATGCGGCAGCATTTCTCTTTTTAAAGTGTGCTATTTTACTATAAAGTAAATATATTATTCGTAAAAATCTAAAAAATGCAAATGAGTTTAAGTTATAAACTAGAGATAAATTAATATTTTATGTTGTATTTTAATATAAAGAAAAAAAAACCATGGATTTATAAATGGTGAAATTAAATCAGTCAATTAAGTATGATTTATTTTATTAATTTATGAAAAAAACATGAGACAATTATGATTAGTGAATACACATATTTTGCATGTCTCCCAATATTTTGTTTGATTTTCATATTTTATTTTTCCAAAATGTAACACATCACAAAAACACACAAGTAATATCATTATTGCATACACCAATAAATATCATTATTGCATACACCAATTACCTAGGATGATAAATTAGATTTACAGAAACACACAAATAATATGATTATTGCATACACCAATTACTTAGGCTGATTAATATGATTACCACATACATATACACCCATTAACTATAAAAATAGGAAATTGTTAGAATTTAATAAAATAACAAATGAGTCTTTTGATTTGGTCTTTGTTTTTTTAGCTAATTAAGTTAATTAAATTATTTAAAAATAATAATTAAATATTTTAGAATCCTGAGTGCTCCTTTTCCCTTTTGTCCCGTGCCTCGCACGGGTTTACATACTAGTAAAATTCTAGAGTAATATGTACAATTTTTTAATTTTAATTTATTTTTTAATTCATAGTGAGACAAAATTGTTTTCTTTATTCCTTCTCATTTTTTAATCTTTAAAATACTAGTATAACTTCTTTAATATTTATCTTTATTCTTTCTCACTTTTTAAATAGTTTTGTTATTATAATTTCTAAAAACTAAAACTTGTAAGCAACAAGCCAACAACAATCCCATCGTTAACACAACAAATTTGTAAATGTAGAGAACAATTGTTTTCTTTTATCTTTTCTTTTTTCCATCTCTAATAAGTAGCAATTATTTTTTTCTTTCACAGTTTCACTTACTATCTTTTCTTTTTTCCATCACTAACAAGTAACCCTTGTTTTCACTTTTCAAATTCCTTTGTTATTCTAATTTTTAAAAAGCTCCACTTTCTTTAACAAATTAAGTAATTAACAGAACTAAGATATAAAGATTATAATTATTATTGACTATTGTTTCCTTAATTTGTGTGTTTACTGTTTAGGTTAGTTCAGAACTTTGTGTTCTTTTCTAAAGCAAAAAGGATGAAGCTTTGACAGAAATGATAAAGTATGTTGAGATTATTTAATCAATTGCAAATTCTAGAATGGTTGAAGAAAGATTGAAAAGAAAAATAACATGCCACATAATAGAGAAATGGCAACTAGAGGAATCAATACATTGCGTCGACGCCGCTTTCGTTGTTCCGTATCTCCGTAAACATCGCCGTAATTTCGTAAACTTATGATGGATAATATTGCAGTGTTATGTTAGGATAGTGCGCCATTTCGTTATGCTTACGGTGGTCCAGTTTGTCAGCGTTTTGTTTCATTGGTGGTGGCGTTTCGTTTTTTAATGTCCTTTTTAATGGCAACTCATGAGAGAGAAGATAAACAGGGCAGCCTATTTTTAGGTTTTAATTTACATTGATTTTTGTTTTTATATTGGATAATAATAATAATATTTGGGCCCCAGGATTGTGAGGCCCAGTGCTTCAGCACTGCCTGCACCTGGAGAGGGTCGGGCCTGACTCCCTTATGCATTCTATCCATTTCTTTCCATTCTATTTATAGTAAATTTTATTACTACTTCTTTATTTATTTATTTTATTTAATTATTTGGTTATATTTACTTAATTATTTATATAATAAAAATGGTTTGAAAGACGTGGTTGGACCATTGGGAAGATTAAACATAACTCATTTGCAATTTTCCAATCTTATCTTAGGTTTTGTTTTGATTCTCACGTTTGGAATTTATTGGGCCAATAATTAATCAATGCAAACCTACCCAAATTCACTCATTCTTCAGGCTATAAAATCATACCTTCACTTCCTTGAAGTCATCTACAATTCTCATAACTGTCATCTACTATTCTCATAACAAACCTCTGCCAAAATCCTCCATACGTACAAATATGAAATTCGCTCAACCAATCCTTTCTTTTTTTTGTTGTAGAAACCTCGCCACAAACCTAAATTTTTTCCTTTTCGTTTCCTTCGATTTTGTTGTCGATTTTGTTTTTGTATTTTAATTTTTGCATCCGCATCAAGCCATGTAATTGTAACAGTAAAATTATATAATGAATTTAACCAGTCCTCTCTTTTTTTTGTTGCAGAAACCTCGCCACAAACCTAAACTTTTTACTTTTCGTTTCCTTCGATTTTGTTGTCGATTTTGTTTTCGTATTTTAATTTTTGCATTCGCATCAAGCCATGTAATTGTAACAGTAAAATTATATAATGGATTCAACCAGTCCTCTCTTTTTTGTTGTTGCAGAAACCTCGCCACAAACCTAAATTTTTTCCTTTTCGTTTCCTTTGATTTTGTTGTCGATTTTGTTTTCGTATTTTTATTTTTGCATTCACATCAAGCCATGTAATTTCTATTATAAAATTATATAATGGATTGGGGTTAAGATTTCTGTGGGTTAAGGGTATTTTAGTTGATGTTTTGATTGTTAAATCGTAGAGAAGAGAGAATCAGAGGAAATGGGTGCGCGACACGTTACAAAAAGAGGATTTAGTTTTATCATTAAAATGAGAAGAAAAGTTTATATCATTATTTGAATCTTAATTGATATTGGTATAAAATCAAATTTATACAGTAATAATTTATATAAAAGCAAAAAAAAATATATTTATTTTTATTATGTTCCAGTTAATCTAATTTAACAATTATTTTTATGGGAAATTGTCCATTATTTTTATGGGAAATTGTCCATTATCAACTTAATGGGAAATTTATAGAACAAAATTTGATGGAAAATTTTAATTATTTAGAGGGTTAATATTGTTAATGATTTCCTATGAATTATGACAATTTTCAATGTATCTTTTGGCATATTATGAATTAAGACAATATTTAAATATTAATGAATTGTTATTTAAAATAAGTTATAAAAATTAAAAGAATAATAAATAGAATAAGGGTAATATAATAAAAATGAAGCATGTTTCTTCTTTTTATCACATTTTCTTAATCCGTATGAAAAGCTCAATTGCCACAAATAATATAAAACGGATTGAATAATAAATAATATTAATAATTAATTTTAATATTGAAGCAGCATAGTAATTATTTATTTAGTAAAATATTTTTTTATGATTTATTATTTACAATATAAAATCATAAGATAATTTAATTTCAAATTCATATAACTTATTAATAAAAAGTCTTAAATTTTTATTTGTCACATTCTGATTTTTTATTTAAGGAAATATATTATTAATTTTAACGTTAATGTTGTATTAAATTTGACAATAGTAATTTTATAATTAGTATTTTAAACAAAAAAAATATACTGATTAATAGAATAAAAATATATGAAACAAAAAGATCTCATTTTATTTAATACAAACTAAATAAGTTATTCTTACAATTGTTATGATAAACAAAAAAATGACTAAAAAGATATTAATAATTATTTTATTAGCTTAATTGAGAAATTTATTAAACGGAAATTTACGAGTTATATATAAAAAATGGTAACATTTTGTTTTGCTGTTGTGAATGAAATCATATATTTTTATCGTTAAATCAACTTTTATTACGTATTATTATTACATATTAATATTACCATTATTATATATTATTATTTATAATTAATAAAATATGGTTAAAAAATCAAATTTAAAGGAAAAAGATTTAAAAAATAATGTGGAGATTCTATGGTGCATGAGTCTTCTGAAATGGTAACATTTATACTAAAAATTGATATAATATTTGTTTTAACAAAAAATGTAAGATAATTATGATGTATAACTTTCTTATGAAAAAAATAAATGGATAGTTATATATTTAATTTATTTTATTATGTATAAAATATTTATAAGAAAGATGAATAAATGTAAATGTATAATATATGAATTTTATATTCATATGATATTTTTGTTAATGTAAACTAGTTGGAAACCCGTGCGTCCGCACGGGTTCTGGTGTCGGTTGGTGTATTGTTTTGACTAAGAATAGAAAATGTAAATAATATTAGAATCCTTTAAAAAAATATAATAGGTTAATAATATTTTATTTAAAAATATAGAGTAAATGAAAAAATGTTATAAAAGGGAGTTATTAGTAAAAAAAATAATGCAAAGAAGATAGGTTGGTAGTTAAAATGTGTAGAAATAAATATAATAGGATGATTGTTTAAATATTATGTTATAAATAGTTAAAGTGAGAAATAAAATATTTATAATTTGCATATAGTGAAAATAAGTAAAACACAATAGTCAAAACGTGATAAAAAAACGAAATAGAAAAGGGCAAAACATAAAACAACTAATAGAGTTAATAATAAATAGAGTTGACAACACAAAGTACGAAAGTCAATTTTCCCAACTTAGTAATGTTTTTGATATAATAGTTGCAACAGAATTTGTTTTTGTTATAAAGGACAAAAAAAGTACTAAAGTTAATGGGCCCAAGATAAAGACATTAGGATAAATATAGTAGTAATGGGCCCAAGAAATATACATGCAAAAGAAGGAGGTATAAAGGTTGGGATCATAAGTTAACAGAGATATTTTCCCAAAACGTTAGGGTTACGTTCCGGTGAGCACCAGTTTATCGACGGAGCAAGCATAACTTTCGCGGTGCAATGACGTACTTCGGCCCATTTAACATTCCCGATCGGTGAGTTGCATGTAGTTTGAATGTTCTGATAGTCTATTAGTTATGCAGATGTTGTTGAAATGTGAACAGATGTCAAAGATTAGTTTTTTTATGAGTTGAATGTTCATTGTTGTCGTTTTTAAGGTTATCATTTGTGGTTGCAATATCAGGACGAAAGACCAACTTGGATTGGAGAACAGTTGGGAAAGGCTTAAGAGGGAGGCTGAGATTCGGCGAGTCTTGGAGCTGGTTAGTGTTGCAGGTCAATGGAGGAGAGTTTGGGAGAGGGCTAACCGCAGAAAGTGGAAGGGATGCCTTTGGAAACGCGAAACTCATTTTAGGGTTATAATGGCAGCTCTTGAGAAACGACTTACTTCAATACAATGGAAGGAAGCATGGCAATCCGCCCATTTTGGTGCGTGCGTAAAGGGTTCTGGAAAAGCTGAAGGCATGGCTGTAGATCAGGTTGTGATTGGTTCTGGGGAAAGGAAAAGAAAGTCCAGAAGAGAGGCAGAACATAATGTCATTGTATTATCTTCTGATTCTGAAAGGTAAAACCTATACATGATATATGTTACTTAGATACGAATGCAAGGTGATATTTATTACACTTCTGTGAGTGAAATATGAAGTAATGTAACTGTTGGATGTATCTAAGAAAAAAGATGACCTTAAGTAGGTAATAAATAAGGATAAAAATGGTGTGAAAATTGTTTAAATGTTTTGATACAATAGGTTTTTGTTGTTCTTCTGGATGCAGGGAAGAAAAGCATGGTAAAGAATTTGATAAGTGTAAGAAGAGGCAAATGATTAAGAAAGGACCAAGTTCAATTGTTAAAGAAAGGTAAAACATAGAGTAACTATTTGGTAGTTACAAATTTATTGTTTGATAATAATGTTATGATTAATGTTAAAAAATTAGGAAGAATGGTTTATTGCGTTTCTTCTTGTTGTAGGGAAGAGAGGGATGGCACAAGATGCAATAAGCCGAATAAGAGCAGAAAGAAGCAAGATGGACCAAGTGGCATTGTGAAAGAAAGGATCTCGGACTGGAAAGGAAAAGAAGTAATGGTAGAGGATGAAGATGACCACATTTCAATTTCATCCGATAAGGAAAGGTAAATATATTAATTTCTGTTATATATTTAGAAGCTAATTCCTAAAAAATGTGAGAACCTAAATGTTTTAATTGATTTTATAAATCATAAAAGGCATTACAACCTAAATTCTGACAACCTATTTTGTTTTAGTAATATAATATAGTTAATTATAGAATAGTTTTAAAAGTATATTTGAAATACAGCCATGATGATGAGTTTGTTGTAATCGAAAATGAAAAAAGCTGGATTAAGGTGGTTACAAAGCCCGCAACAATGGGCACGCAGGTTCTTGTAAGTTATTTAGTAAAACACTATATTTGCATGATATTAATTGAAGTGACCGAAAGTTATTCCTGTTGCTAACTCGAGTAATGTATAATTAATTGTAGCAAATTCCTACTGAGGTCATCACTGGGTGTGAAATGGAAGGCAAGACTACCATCAGGCTCTATGACACGGACAAACGGAAGGGCTATAAATGTGTCCTCAAGAAGAGAGATGGTAAGACTGAAATGTTTCTGTGCAGGGGGTGGTATGAGTTTGACAAAAGCCGAAACTTCAAGAAAGGTGATATTTTGCATTTCACCATTAGGTACCCACCTGTTGATGAAATTCTGGTTTCTGTTGGCCGTGGGAATCAGTGAAGAATGCGATGTCGATAAGTTGTGTTTTGTTTTGGAAATCTGTGAATGTAGTTGGGTGATTAAGTAAGTTTTAATTAATTTTGTTGTAAAATATTTCTGGACAACCAAACATGATATGTGTACTCTGGTATTGGTAATTAAGTAACTTCAGTTGTAATTTGTGTGGGTTATATTTATTTGCTTCGGTGATATTTATATATTCATGTGATTGGAGTAATAATTTGGAAAGAATTTAAATGTTGTTATTTAGATGGTGGTTTTTTTTGGTAAAAGTAAACATGACCGAATTTTTTATTGGCATATAGATGGTGCGCTATTGTCCTTAAGCAGCACAATGTGGTTGTATTCATTTGCAGGCTGTTTATATAAAGTAACAATGTGCCAGTTTGTGTAAGCGCAATTTATATAGATGGTGCGCTATTGTTATTAAGCAGCATAATGTGGCTGTTTGTGTAAGCCCAATTTAAATTTTTGAACAGGAAAAAAAAACTAAATATTGTAACATGGAATTAAGACAAATATGATTAATCAATGGATTTTATATACATGACGTTTTTTATTTGGAGACCTGATATCAAATCTAAACCTAATAGTGTCACCAACTTTGAACATATTGGTTTGACAGAATTCTTCCCAGTCGGGTCCTAGCTTTGTCGGGTATGTAGTGTTTATGTATGCCAAATCCAGGATTGTCCTCGTACCATTATCACAGCACAAGTTGAGACAGTTGTAGTTGTAATCTTTTAAAAGTCCAGCAAAGTCCTCCTCCAATCTCTGTAGATAGTAGCAATAAAAAAAATCAAAGCATAAGTAGTAAAAAAAGTTTAAAGAAACTACAAAATAACATTTTTTCTTACCAACTTGGTTTGACCTAGTTCAACATTTGTTAGACCGAGGTCGAAAACCATAATGTTGTCTGCGCCCCAAAACCTGCTATGGTAAAAGGTCAATTGCTCAATATCCACTATATTTTTGATGTTGAGGATGCTAAAATTGTCATCCATATAGTAACCCACCTCAAGAACAACATTAGAGAGGCAATTATAAAATTCTTCAACGTCTTTCCATCCACTAATTATAAGTGGATGAACTTCATCTTTGTTATAGATTAGGACGTGATGCACACCTTGGTTGTTTAGGATGGTCCATGTTTTTGTTATGTTGTTGCTAAAACGACCTATAAATGTGGGATCAATTTCTGGAAATTTCTGCCAATTCAGATAGAAGTTATTTAAATAGGTGTGTTAGGAAGTTATAAAAGAATGAAAAAAAAACAATTAACAAAAGTTGTAACCTGTTCAGATAACTTTTCTATTGTGAAGGAGTATTCCAATTCACTGTGACAAAGTTTTCCTATCAAAGCCATATGGAATTGGTGGTAGTTGTTGTTGGGGTAGAAAATGAGACTTCAATATTTGTGATTTATCTTCCCAACTTGAGGAATCATATTTAAAAGGAAATGCATAGGATACCATAGTTGAATAGTCCCCCCAAATATTGTTAAATGTTGTGCATAGGATTCCATTTTTAATAGGAGGGATACATAGTGCATGGGACCCTAATAATGAAAAATATAGTACAAAGCATTGCATGTGAAAACTGGTTGGACCGGATATGCGGTGATGGTAAGAGACAAAGAATATATTCCATTAGCATGTGATATGTTGTGGGCCTATTTTGCATAGAAGTTGTTGTAAATATAATAAAAAACTTGCTGGCAGAATATATTCCAACAGGATGTGACCATGTGCTGCCAATAAAGAGTCCCACGTGAAAGTAAATTTGGAAAGAAACAAAGGATGCATTATTGAAACCTTATGATAAAGAAAAAAACGGAATCTACACCCAAGCGGAAGAAAACAGGAGATAAAGTTTCAAGCTTTGCTATGGCGAGAAGCATTGAAATTCATAGTGTAGTCTCAGGTAAAACAGTTATATTGTTTTGATTATAATGGCTTGGTTAGTGATGATAATTGGAAATTGATTGTAGTTCTAGAGCTAAAAATAATACTTTATGTTGCGGTTGAATGTTTTGGTAGGTGTTTGTAGGTTTATATTTTTTTATCTAACTGACATATTTACTGCAAATGAAGAGCAAAACAAACATAGATTCAAAATATAAAATAATGTTGGCAATGAAGTTGCTACATATAGAACATAACAGTTAAGCGTTTGTGTTCAAAAATGTTGGGATCCTCTGTCTTTTGGATGATCTGCACAGGAAGGTAGGTTTGATTAGAATGCAAAATATGGTAATTTAAAGTATATATAAACGACAGTATGTATAGTATAGAAAATGTTATCAACAATAAGTGATAAATATAAACTGGAAAAAAGATATATACGTACCGTCTATATGTTGTTAAAAACTTCCTTATATACAACATTACATGTTGAAAGCTTTGGGATGTTTTTATCATTATGTATCAATATCTTGATACCTTTTTTAGTTGTAACTCGTGAAACGGCAACATAAATCTGTCCATGTGTGAAAACATCCCGAGGTATATAGAGTCCAACCCAATCCAACGATTGGCCTTGTGATTTGTTAATGGTCATGGCGTAGGCTACAATAATCGGAAATTGACGTCTCGATAACTTGAATGGCCAGGGAGATTGAGACGGGGAAATCCATTCGCGGGATATATATAACCTTCCCATTATTGTTATCACCCATCAATTTGGCCTCAAGCACATGAGCAGCCATATTAGTTACTATAAGCCTTGTCCCATTACATAGACCTTGGGATTGATCAATGTTTCGCATAAGCATGATTGGTGTTCCAACCTTTAACTTTAAGTGATGGTTGGGTAGGCCAGAAGTTCTTAAAGAGCTGAGGAATTCTGGGCCAAGCACCTGAAGAATGTTGTTGTCATGGATTTCTGATCGATCAACTGAGTTAGAGCTGTAGTAATCTCTTATTTCCCCTATAAAATTATCCATTAGAAAAGATATAACAATCTAAAGTGGATGCAAGAATAGGCCTATAATAAATGCAAAATTTTACCTGGCATCATCGCAAGGATATGGTCATTGATATTGTCAACAATGTCCAAAGTGGAAGCAAGAATGGCCCTATTTTTTAGATAATCACACGATTCGTAAAAATTTAAGAAATCAGGATATGTACTCTCCACGATGGCTAGAATAGGGTCATCGAAGTCTGTTATTAACAGTTCGGGCGGTATGTCAATGTTAGCATAACCGTTGTTAGGTTCTTAAATTCTTCCCTCTCCTATCTTTAAAAGCCAATATGAAAAATACACAATTTCTTTTTTATCTTCTTCAGTTGGTCCGGAGGATAGACGCATGTTTTTTGTCAAATTTAAGACTTTAACATAATGCCAAATGTAAGAAGCGTTAATTTTTGAATGGACAATGTCAGAACGGCTTCCTCCGGGTACAACGGGTAATATCTGACGAAAATCCCCACCAAAAATCACAACCTTCCCTCCGAAAATAGTTTTGGAGTTACTGTAATTACTTATGACATCCTTCAAAGTCCTGTCCAACGTTTCAAAACAATATTTGTGTGCCATTGGTGCCTCGTCCCATATAATTAGCTTTGCCTCCCTTAGAAGACCAGCGCTAGGGTCATTGAAATTAATTTTGCAAGTTGAGTTCTCAAGACATGGAACTGGCAACTTGAACTTTGAATGAGCTGTACGACCCCCTGGCAACAAAAGAGATGCTATCCCACTTGTTGCAACAGTAAGACAAATCTCATGCTTAGATCTCAATGCACTTGCAAGTGTTCTCCACATATATGTCTTACCGGTTCCGCCATAACCGTGCAGGAAGAAGACACCACCTTGTTGTTTGTTAACGGCATCCATGATTTGGTCGTGAATCTTCCTCTGTTCATCTTGCTAACACCATAATAACAAACAGTATAAAATGACATACAAGCGTAAATGATACTTGTTGACATTTGTTTATATAACCATGTAAATTAGTAATAAGAAATATGTTAATCTTAGATTTCATTACCAGTGAGACATTTGAATAGGTTATCAAATTCCGCCTTCATGTCCTGGATATTGTACTGTCTTTCATCGTATATAAGCCAGTTTCCCAGTTGTTGAATAACATAGTCATTCGTATAAGGAATGGGCTTGAAATCATGTAGGTTACGATGGTTCAGTTGTAGCATTTTTTCGATCTCTATCAATGTCAGCTGCTGGATTGCGTCATCCGGTAATGTTAAATTTGTGGTCCGTATGAAAAAGGCGTCGTTGTAGTAAGATCACAAAACTATGTTACATTATGCGTAAAATTGTTATTGTATTACGTGGTAGTTAAGAATATAAATAGCATGGGATGTTAAAGTTAGTGTACCTGGATTGTTGGCAATTAGTTTTTGCTCGTACAAGAGACCATCGGACAATATAATCCATGATTCTTTCCATACATGGGCAGGACGGTTTACAGCACCTGATAGGAGCATAACAACAAACAAATTTCTAAGATAATGACATGTCCCCCAAGCACTTGCCTCCTTTAACGCACATATGTGTTCTCGATCGTCATCTAAGAATCCCATTGCAAAGCATGCTTCTCGAAAGGTGTCATATTGTGTTTCACCGACCTTCCTGATATCTTCGTAGCAAGTTGGTCCCTTAGCCACCGTCAACATCATCCGCAAATAGAAAAGTTCCCCGGTTGTCGGTGGAACCCACACCAAACGTCCGATAGTGAACCCTTTTTTTCGTGGCTTCCACAATCTGTTTCTCTTAACATAAACAAACTTTGTAACAAATTCACCGTATGTTAATGACTGGGCTTCCTCATATGTTGCATTTGCTACCAGCCAAGACGTGAACATAGATTCTGTTACGCTTGCACTCTCTAAGACATGCTCTATTTGTTCACAATATTTATAATAGACAGCCTTTTCACCAATGAGATGGAAAAACATTCGCTCAACAACAGGTTTCCTCCCATGAATCTTGTATGAAAATATTAGCCAACACGCCTCACTCAGAGAAACATACCTACAATCGAGATATTGTTTGATCTCATCTACACATTCATGCTGTAGTCCGGTCTTTGACTTAGAAGCAACCACACTTGCACCGATTCTGTCATATCCTTTGTGAATGTATTTGAATAGATACTTGATAGAAGTGCATTGGTTACACCATTCCATATTAATATGTGCTTGATATTTCAACAATAACCGAGTGTTATAGGGGACCACATTTCTATTATCCAACTTGATATTATTTTTTGTAATTACATGGGTGTTGGATCTTCTTCTATATAATGGATAACCTTCAGCATTAACAACTGTATCTTCGATGAAATTTTTTGGATAATATTTAGAACATTGTTGATTTCTCATACATTGTGAATTAGGCCATGAAAGACCGCACGGTCCATGTATCATATGTGATTTTACCAGTGCGTATAAAGCAGGATGAAGTACAGGATCAGGAATCTCGGCACAAATGATGTTATCAATGTCGGACGACGTTGGATACTTGCTTTGGGGGTGCAAGAAGATCAAAATGTGGGCATGGGGTAAGCCTCGCTTTTGAAACTCAATGGTATACATAACTGCATAAAAAAGTTATAAAGAATTGGTAAATGTGAATAATAAAGAATAGTGAAGAGTTAGAAACGTAGTGGGGAGAAAAACTTACATGCCAAAACTTTCCCAAGAATATGTATTTTTGTTAAATCAACCATAAGCTCTTTAAACTTGATGTTGAAAACTTTGGCAACAATGTCAGGCCTATCATGAGGTTTTAAATTTTTTGGGGACAGCAACCGTGTAATCTCAGGCCAATTTGGGTTGCATGTGAAGGTGATAAATAAATCTGGGAACCCCAATCTGCTTGAAATTGCCATACCGTCGAAGTAAAGTTGATCCATGTATCGTTTGCTACCCACAAAAGAAGATGGTAGAACAACACGTTTACCTTGTTTGTTACCTGGATTTTGGTCTCCTTGCTCACACCTTCGTTGCAAATTATTGTATTTTCCGACCCTTAACTTGGATTGATTTTTTTGCAACCAATTGAGACGTTCTGATTCCATCATAGCGTAACCATCAACCAAAAATTGTTGGAAAAGTTTCCTTGAGTACAATAATGTTTTAGGTTCATCTGTGCGTTCTTGGAGACGAAAACACAGCCAATCCTTGATAGATTGCCTATTCTTCCTTGTAACAGTTGTCTCATCTTGATACTTGTGAAGGATATTATTCCGGTATCCATCTTCACCGTAGCAAAAAATCAATGGGTATTGATATGAAAGATAACTTTGATTGAACTCATCTATTCTTTGTAATTTACCACTCCGGTATTGAACCACAATGTCTATCATTTCACCTGTGTCAACATCTCCAACAATAAGGGCAGCAACTTCCGCAACGGTTGGCATATTATACACACGACCATCGTCATGTCTGTCACTGATAAGTTTCAGCCGCAATTCGACGTATGGATTGGCCTTAAACATATCACGTGCCATTCGAAACGCTTTGCCAAGAACATTAACTTCATCTAACATACTCTTTAACTTTGCTACAATAGATGTTTCAATAGATGTATTGTCCCTGAAATACATAATAGCAAACATAGTGTTATTTGTTTAAGTAATCGTATAAACACTTAGGTAAATTTAGGAGAGGAAACCTCATTACTTGAAACAACGCATTCTATTTGTAATCTCGTGGTCAGTGTCGTAAATGTACAATTGGGCATATTGTGGTAGTGCACCCTTTGGTGGTATAAGACTGCCTATCCGGTGACATGTTTGACCGTGTAGGCGCATTGTTGGAGGACCTCCTCCCTTGGGAATCTTGGTGTCAAATTTCATTCCCGGAGATGTAAACGAAAACATAGCATTGTATGTTCGTATATTGGCTTGAAAGTTTTTGCTCTCAGGATCAGTTTTGTGATGAAAACAGTAACGGTGGTTGTTTCATGTAGGGCAAAACAATTTTACCGCTCCTGCAACACAATTCGAATTTTGGAACAGTAGTCTGTTTACTCATATTCTTGCGCTCTGCATACCACATGCAAGCTTGGCAAATAAAACATTCCCACACAGGGTCACCAATGTCAGAATAAGCTGCAGAAAAAAAAATATTTATTGATTTCAAACGGGTAGCAATTTACGCAGAGATTATGTCAAGAGAAGTTAAATAGCAACTTACACTGGTTGTGTTGATCATGAATATCATCCGGTTCTACGGAGTCATCTGAATCAGAGTTGTGTCCAAATGAGTCGCAATCTTCAGAATCTCCATTGGTATCATCGGAGGAATAATCTGTTCTACTTACATTAGGATTAGGAGGAGAAAAATATTGTGGGTTTGATATTTTAGGAGAAGTGTGGAAATTGTTAAGAGCAGCAGGGGTTGTAATTAGTAGTTGATTTTGGGTGAATTTTTGCCGCTTGCCGATGTTTGATGATTCACCTATATGGAACGATGGAGATGTTTCCACATTGTTGAAACGGCTGAACAGATTCACCCCATTTCCGGCAAGAATTCTTGATCTTTTTTTGTTTTGTAAAATGGAAACATGGTGTTGAGATGGTAGAGTGTGGGAATCGTTAGAGATAGTAGGCTGGAGAGGAGATCTTGTTGCAGTGTCCCTGGAAGAGGCAGCGAATGTCCTAGAGGTAGGTGTGGATGTTGGCTGGTTTTCCTTGTTATGGCCATGGTTAGAGAGTTTATATTTTGACAACAAAATCCTCCTCCTTTTTCTTGCAAGAGTTGTAGTGGAATCATTTGCATCAAAGGGGTTGCCATCCATTGAAAGTCACTTAATTGAAATGAAGAACAATGATTGTATGAAGTGTAGCTTAAACCAACAAATGGATGGACCTTGATTATATTTGAAAACAGAACAAATCTTACATATCAATGATTTGAACAAAGGAGGGAACTAATTGTTCCTTCATCAAAATAAAAAGAGAGGGAAACAGGATGTCATTTTAAAAAAAGCTGGGAAATTTGAAATTTGAAATAAGGGCACATATGAATAATAATATAAAACAATTCAGAATATCCTCTACATAAGAAAACAAAATAAGAAAAAAAATTTAAAAAAAGTAGGGCAAGATTATAGGCACTAGGAGGCTGTACTTTATCATATTTTAGGGAATCATTGTGCAGGTTTCAAGCCAAAATCGATGGAAGTGAGACATGAAAGGGGGCTACCTAGACACAAAAGCCAAAAGCAAACCAATTGACTCAAGTAAGGGTCTAATCAATGATTATTTAAAAAGTATGTTGTACTACTTGATAAAAAAGTATAAGTATTTGTAATCGTACATACTACTATGTTTCCTCATTTAATATTCCTTATTAAGTTAGTATGTAGTTTTTATTGACATAGTTTCCAGTTTGTTGTTAGGCAGAAGTAAAGTAGCAAAATGTGAGGCCGTTTAAGTACTTTATCATACTACTTATATACTATATATAAAAGCTATAAAGTTTGGTGATGATATAAAGAGAAATTTGGCTGTCTCATTTAAACAAACATTTGTTTCATTCATGTAATAAAACAACCAAATAATGCAGTCGAGTAACGATGTTAAAATGGTGGGACAGTAGTATAATACCGAAAGCATACGTTATATTGATTTCACAGTAGTATGATACCATAACATTCGTTAGATTGATCGAACAGTAGTCGAATAATAATGTAATATTACAACAAAATATGTAGTTTCCAAATAGAATCCCTACATATAATGACCCAAAATAATAGCAGCCATGACAATATTATCAACTATTTTTCAATCTTCACTAATTTCCTAGTGATCCTGGTTGGTTTCTTAAGTTTAGTCGAAGACAAATCTCCTTCGCTGTGTGTTGCATGACTCGTAGATTCAATGGATGGATCCGGGTTCTGTCTTTTTGCCGTAGGTGTGACCGGTTCACCGTGCAATTTGGAAGCAATTTCAGGATCCTGCAGTTAAAAAGAAGTGAGAAAGAAGTACATTGATGGAGGTAAATAAGTGGCATTTGTATAGGTCTCAAAACCACACCGTAACAATGTCGGAATCATCAACAGGAACAGCCTCATCAACACTCTCCTTGATCTATAAACAAAAATGAATAAAAGAAAATCAGAAATAAAAGTCGACATTTTTTCAACTAAGATAGAAGGAAATGTTAGACACAGCGCAAGACAAATGTTACATGGTTCACAGGGGCGGAAAGCTGTTGTGAATTAACTGTAGTTGCATCCACCCATTCAACTTTTAGTTGATCCACAATAGGTTTATCTTTCACTAACATGATGACAGAGCAATTAGACCAATCTGGTTGCCACTTGACTTTGAAGGCAAGTTCCTGATCCAGGAGCTTGTCAAGTGCCAGCGGGAAATCGAGGGGATCAAATATTCCAGCCTACATAAAAATGAATATATACACCATGAGTTATTATATGCAGTGTTGAACCGGTATGTTTAAAAAATCATTTGTGATATTTTTGTTGATACCTGAAACATTGTTTCGCGCATATGAGCAGCCGACACCTCCAATAGTTCCTCACTCTCTTTGTCCCACAAAACAAACTTGCATTTTGTACCAGCATGAAGATCACCCACCTCTATTTTATACCTAAGTTTGTACCCTTAAAAATGTAAGCTCACATTTCACAGATAAAGTTGGTGTGAAAAATAGTTGATCAAATAAATAATTGGCGTTTATACCTGAATATGGCAGTTTCAGTGTCATGTCCCTTTACACATTTGTAGGGAGGTTTATCACCAGTTACTTTATTTGGGCATTCATGGCATGCCTGGTAGTACCAGCCATATTTTGAGGCAAAGATTTTTGTAATTGTAGCAACCGTAGCACATAAAGTAGTCTGAGTTTACAAAAAGGTGGTTAACGGAAAATCAAATATAATAAGAGTTAGACTATGGTTGCTTAAACAAAAAATGAAAGATTACTACGTCTTTGAGTTTAACTATTTGCTCAAGAGGAAGAAGAACAACATTAGACAACAATTTTTGGATAGGTGATTGGCGAGAAGTGTATGAGTTTTGCGACCTGCCCTGAGACTGCTGACTGCGAAGGCCCGAGACAACCATTATAGTATCCTGTGTAAGCCTGGAAAAAAAATAACATAGTCAGAGTTAATTATGAAGGATGATACCAAGTGCAGGATATTGTAATAAACCAAGTGAGTACATTTTGGCGAATTGTTTGATTGTCTCCATGTCTTCATTAATAGCCACTTTGGTGACATTGTAAGTATTGGTAACAGATAGTGGATATTTGCCTGAAAACTGAAAATAAGTTAATAACAATATCTACTTGAAAACATAAAACACACTTTATGAACCGTAGGAACCAGTATGGGAGTAATATATACCAAAAGCTTCTTTGACTTTTGCATATTGAATCAGAATCACAACCGGAATGGCAGTATCGACCTGCTGTTCAACGTAGTTGATAAACTGCACCGTGTACGCCTCCCATAACGTAACCGTTATAGTGTTGTTGCTACAAAAATGCACATTTAAACTACGATATCAGACAAAATATAAGATATAAAGGGCTACCATTAAGATGTATGCAAGGTAACAAACAAACTTTCAACCTCAAGTCGCGAATGACAAAGTTGACCTGTTGCTTTTTACTTCCAACCTGGGCCTGTGTGTACCCAATTTCATCAACCACTCCGATAACATCTGTATAAGTCATTGGGAAAACGTGCATCAGGTTAAACGAAATATCAGATGCAGAGTGCTACATAGAAGATGAGATTGTCCCAAAACGTAAATAGAGTTTGACCTAAAAGTTGATCTTTATTCCATTTCCCAATTAAAATATCAAGAAAAGGAGTGAGTCTGCAAGCCTTTTCCTGAATCTGATGCACGTTTCTATCCCCAACTTTGGTCCCACCAGTAAATTTAAGGAGGTACTTGTGAGCAGAAGGTTTGAACAGCAGATCATTCAGCTTAACTTGGAAGTTTGCAATAGTGTAAGTATCATTAACAACAAAGAGCGAATCAAAACTCTGCCTATACACGGGAGGCACGATAACATGGATATCACTTCCCTATCAAAACCAAAACAAACAAAATCCATCAATATCAAATAAACCATAAAATATAGACTACAGGCAACGATAAATAATAAAAAAAATTACTCTTTAACACCTCCCTACAACCAAATATAAACCTATTTGAACGAAGACACACTGTTTGAAAAAAGAAAATATGAATACAAAATCTTCGTCATTAACACCTCCCAACAACCCAATCTTAACCTTCCAAAACCAAATATATTGTATGAAAATATAGAAAATCACGAACAGATTCAACGAAAACAACAAAAATAATGGCTTTTCGTAAAAATGTTGAAACTAACCTCAGAATCATAAACAACCATCTCAAAATGTTCCTTGTTGCTAGAGATGACACTCCATTTGTGATGTATCTTAACAACAACTTTCCAAAGTTCCTTTTCATCGTTAACATCAGCGATTTTTTCCAACGGTCGTGCAATTTTCTTGCTTCAAGTTAGGGTTTAAACTATGACAACAGCTTCGGTCGCAGAGGAAGTTGTATTCTCAAAAAAGTGTTGAATGGTTTGCAAGGGTTTGAAAGGTATAGGTTGAGAGAATAGTGAGTGACGGCAGAGGAAGAGGGAGAAAAACGAAAGATTGCATATGGGATTGTGATTGGAAAGCAACATTGGGAGTAAGGAAAATCTGTAAATGGGTACAGATTGTCTTTGGAGGATGACATTGCCTCACCCGGTTCAGTTAGATTAGAAATAAAAGGACAAATAGTACATAACTTGACCAATAGAGAGAGCAACGGAAGAAACTAATAGTTAGATTCAAGTCAAAGTCAGAATTTAGTCACAAAAAGTATTATTTGGACACATTTTGACCCTAAAATTAATAGGTGGAATTTTCTTAACAAAGGGCATATGAGTATTAACCAGGTACTTGTGTTTTCTTATTTTATAGATTCATACTATATGAATCTTTTGTACCTTTGTAAAAAACAATTCTTAATTTTAAAACTTGAGTCGATAAATAAAAATTATTTTTAATATTTGAAAAATTCTATCTCAAAAGTTAATATTTTTGGAATATAAATGAATTATCAAATATTTTTTATTGAATGTTTGAAATGAGAGAAAATATTTTTATTATGTATAAATTTCTATTGAATCCTTTTATCCCGTGCCTCGCACGGAGACGATCCAAGGTCGTGGGTATATTCCTAATCATTATATAATTATTTTGAATTTCATTATAGTCATACTGATCGGAATCAATCATACTAAATTTAAACCCGTGCCTCGCACGTGTATACACCACTACTAGAAATACTCGAATTTCCTGCGGATTTACCTGCGGATTTTCCTGCGGTTTCTCATCCCCAGCTAAAACCTTCGTGGGTAATATTTTCGGCAGGAAATTCCGTAGGTAAATCCGCAGGTAAATCCGCAAGAAATATATTTCTTAAATAAAAAAAATCTACATTATAATTTGCTCCCCTAGCAGTATTTGACGGAGGGGTGTACCCTGTGGTGTTGGACATATCTCATCTTCTCAATCAAAGAGGATATTCTAGTATAAATTGGATCAATGATCTATCATGTTTGAGAAATATATAAGAATAAACAAAACTATCCTTAAATAGACTAAAAACTTTTCGTGCTAAGCTGGTTGTTATGTCTACATTCTACGCTGTACCAGGTCCACCATTACTCAAAAACTTAGAACCATATTGTATTGCTCTGCATATCTTACAAGTTCTAGGTTGATTTTCAATTCTATCTTATCATTCATTATGAGTGTGTCAAGATCTAGGTTGTATGAATACAAGCCATGATTACGAGATAGACACAAAAATACAAATCATGATCAGCTTTCATTCTCTGTCAAGACTACATAACCAAACTATCCCGCACCTGGCAACGATCCCTCGAAAATAAACGGCAAGTAACCAGTAGCTTCAGTGTCATACCTCATAATATAACACAGTGTAACAGGCATATCATGCGCATAAATGATTGATATATTCTTACCTCATAAATGATTGATATATTCTTACAGAAATCAATTGAATACTTTCAGATGTCATAAAGCCTTGCAAAAAATATTGAAAGATCAAACTGCCAAAGATCAAATAACAGAGTGTCACTTAATCTAATCTATTTAGTCCAACATATTGCTTACTCTGCACATAATGCTCTTTCTGCACTGATCGTGACACTAACCAACCGGATTTAATTTTTTCCTCCGGATTCTTTGTATTCTTAATGGTGAGATCAAGATGTATGGCAAGGAAGTTTTGACCAATTCGCTCTCTTATGAGGAGTAGATAATCATTTAAGAAAATTATATGTGCTGATGTTCATAGTATACATGTAAATAATATCGTGTTCTTTTTATCTTATAGATGTTCCTCATTTTACTCAAATTCTAAATTAACTTGTTCTTCTAGGTTGGATTTCAAAACCCAGTTTTAATAATCAAGTTACTTATACCCTCACATAGAGTAGGCATCAGTTTTGGAGGTACTAGTATGATATAGTGAACTAGGCTTTTCTAACTACTGTTCCATCCGTTTAAAGATATATCTATATACATAAGCCACATTGCATACCAAAAGAAAGCTCTTTGAGGTTCATGTCTCAAGGAAAAAACACATTAATGGTCTCTAGGTCACTCTTAGATTAACAAGCCATCAATTAAGAAACTGGTATCCAGACATACTTACCACACTCTCCACAATTCTAGTCAAAATAGCAGTAACAATAGAGATAAGGGATCAAAAGTCCCTTTATTTTTCATTTCACCATAATTGACCTGATTAAAGTGCCTCAGCAGCACAAACCCCAAGTTAAAATAAATTATGTAAAGAAAATAGAAGGTCATTATATACCTGAAAACAGCATGTCTAGTGCATGCATAGACTTCTCTTGCCCCTTCTTGATGCAACAGAGCTGCGCCTTTGGCGATGGTCCCTATAAGACAATTTCACAATTTATTGAGAAGAGCATTGATAAGACTTACTAATACCAAGCTGTAGCGAGAGAGAATTGACACAAACAATCAAGAATCTTAGAAGTATAAATCATCCCTAGTGGCACCAAAATACAATTTGTTATAATATAATTAAATAAGAAGATAGTTGAGCTGCATGAATTGAACTCTTGATCACTTGGTCAATAGATGCATTGATACCATTATAGTTTTTCATATAGGAAAAAACTCAATATCAAGAAAAAGGGGAAGTCAAAGTACAAACAAGGGTAATTTGGACATAAGAAACAAAAGAAAATCAGAATAGAAACTTGAAAAAAAAATCAAGAATAAGCAAAGTGTGCAGTCCCAAAACAAATAAAAATGACAACTCTTTTAAAAGAAAATTCATCAACTGCCAAGCCAAGTCTAGAAAGTTATTAATTGAAATGTTTTTCCCACAAGAAACAGTGATGCAATCCAATGTAGCATTAAAAAATATACTAATACATCTATTTCTAGTAACTTTCATCCAACAAAACAACTCTAAGGTTTAAAATAATCATATTTAATAATCCAAATCAAGCATGCTAAGTAATTATCAGAGGATGGGGACCCATTTTAGTGAAATTTGTATATACCTTTCTCTTACAAGTCTTTTTTATGACTAAGGACTCTAAGTAACAATACCAACTTAGTTGGTTAAACAGATAAATGGTAAACATAAGACTTAAGCACTTTTATTGATCAGAATTGTGTAAGCTGAGTCCCTATTCTAACTGATTATAAGGTCACAAAGACAAGGTATCAATATTGCACTAGCACATCAAGAGTTTTTCACAAACTCACCAGCAGTATCAATCATGTCATCTACCATAACTGCTACCTTTCCCTTTACATCACCTATCAAATTCATCACCTGCAAAATGAGGTTCAACCAATGAGAAAAACCTAACGTTTCTTCAATATAGAATATAAATATGCTTCATTAGATAAAAGGGAAAAAAGAGTCTTAAGCAGCCAATCCTGAGTGATCTGAAGAAAGTATATTAACATACCTCGGCAACATTATGCCCATGACGCCTTATGGACAAGCACATACAACCCTATGAAAACTATTGAGACTACAGTGAAGTTAGCAAAATACTGCACTGCCAGCTTCCAATCTGACTGCGGCTCTGCTTGTAAAGATGCCAATGCTTGCTCCTTACTTGAACTAAGTTCTGTTAGATCAACAGGTTTGACATCCTGGGATAATAAACTGGCATACTGTTCAAAACTCTCCTTCATACCTTGCCGACCTCCACGATTACCTCATAGCTCCGCCGCACCTCTCAATCTCGACTTCCGCGGCTCCACAAACTGAACGTGACGTCGGAAACGTCCCCCAGCCGGAATCCCGTCACCCCGTCATCCATATTTTTCGCTGTTAATTCCTTATCATTCATAAGACTACCACTATACAACAAAAAGCCACCACCAAGTCTATTGGATGATGAAGCTTGCAAATAATTCACAGGCCCTTCATGTCCTGTTATAACCCCAACTTTACAAACTTTACCAAAACACTCTCTTTTCCAAATACCTATACTTTTATCAGCTGATCCTGTACATAAATACAATTGGAGGAAATAGAAGCAGTGACTAACAGTAGGCAGTATTGGAAATGAAAAGAGATAATGCACCAATAATTTCTCTTGTATTGCTTCTACTCCCACCATCTCGATGAAGACAGAGAGCAGGCTGGTATTAGCACATACATTCCCACCTTTAGAAGCTTTATATAACAATTTTAAGTGTTTGGAGGTTCAACTGCATAGCATAAGTTTACCTTTGTCAGAAAAGTAGAAAATAAATATGAATGAAAGGACTAGATAGTAAGACTTACGAGAGTTCTTGAAATCACCTCTTGCTTATGCGTTTTCCTTTCCAAAATAACTTTGAACGAACATGAACCTTGGCAGCAATAAACATTCCACCAACATGAACCAACATAAGACAATACTCAGCCGGAAAACAAATAAGAAGCAAACACCAAATCAGCAAACAAACAAATTATCGACTGTTAACATCGCAATAAAGTATTAAAGTATCATGAATTCCATAATAGTACCTAATATTCTCGTCTCTGCAACTGCCTTGGCTACTGCTATGTCAAATTTCCCTCTAAAGCAAAGATCCTACCCCAAACCCGAGAAGAACTTCACCTCGAATCTTATTGTGCTTCCAAGGCCTTATTACACTGTTAAATTAATTTACTAATTTATTTGAGTTTGGAAAGAAACTTTCTAAAATTAAGCAATCTCAGTAACAACTTAAAATTTTTATAAAGAATGAAACTTGCTAAATAATATAGACTATTAATAAGATGGTGGTACACTGATGTCTCACCAGCTATCCATGTTCTAATATCTCTTGTATGCAGCCATCCCTCTTCATCAATGACTTCTCTCCTGGTCAATTTAATGAAAAATCAGGAACACTGTAAATACGCCATGGTAACTCAAATTAACAAGAACCATAGAATAGGCGAAATGGTTACGTTTGAACTTCATCTTTGTAATATCCTTGAAAAATAATGGGACCCCTGATACAAATTTCACCATAGGGGTTCGGCTGATCATCAGATGTATAGTTCATTTCCAGAACACCTACAAGTTTTACCTTTGAAAAAAAGAAACAATTAATCTCTTGGTACTGGGAGTCAACATATGCTAAGTTTCATAAGAGCAATGATGTGCATCGATGTTACAAAACAGAATTTCAGAATAATTCTACATTTGTGGCATTTCAACAAACACCTTGTTTACGAGTTATACTCAAAATTAACCTAATAAACTCATTATGCCATTTCAACAAACACCTTGTTTACAAAAATCAGCTAAGATTATAATCAATCTAACTTAAAATCAGTTACCGAGTGTTCAGATTGTTGCAAAGAAGACTAGTCGAGGTGGTATGGGTGATGACTTTCTCAACTCCAAACGTGACCGATGCTCTAGCGATTCCGCAACTCTAAACTGTCAGAAACAAACAACCCAGGGTTAAAATGGAGTGAAGTAGGGGAGAAGAATAAATATTTACACTTTAATCTGAGTAACAAAATACGCAATAGAAAGTTAAACAACCCTAGAATCATGAGATGCTCGAAATGGATGTGACATCGGCGACAATGAGGATTCACGACGTTGTAGAAGCGCTTAGCTTAACGGTGATGATACACGAAGATGCAGGAGCATTCAACATAGAAGAATCGCGATGGTGGATAGAAAGAGATTCAGCACAACAGTGAGAAGAGATGAATAAAGTTTCAGAATGAACACGATTAGGTTTTTCTCTCTCTATTCTCTATGTCAATAATTTTTTATTTGTAACAATAATAAGATCAAATATTAGTTTCCAACCAAAGTATAAATTTTAATATTTTTACAAGAGTTCAAATATAATTTATAATTTATAACACATTATTCTTATTAGAGTAGGATTTCTAAAATTAAAACTTTATAATAATTAACAATAGAACAAATATAATCTCTATAACATAAAATGTATATTTAATATAAGAGATTAAATTTAAAATATAGAAATGATATTAATAGAGAAAAAAATGATATTAGAAGAAAAATTAATAAATTTAAAATATAATGTTTTAGGTTACCTGTGTTTCTTGTTTAATACTTTGTATGAAAATGTATATATTACATAACTAATATTTATTTTCAAAATAGAATTTACATGAGTATCATTCAATCATATTTAATATACTCATTTTATTTTAATTTTTAAAATTAATTTATTACTTAAACTAAAATACATTATTAAAAATATATTAAATAATATAATATTCAAATATACTATTAATTCACGTTAATATATATAGTTGGCAGGATACATAGGTGGTGTAAAAATAATTAACCAAAATATATTTAATTTAATTTTATACCTTTTATTTAATTAAAAAATTAAGATGAAAAATAAAAAATAACACAATTCACATTAAAAAATTATTTAATATAATAATATTAAATAATTAACCATTAAATATAATGATTAATTTTATAAAAAAAATTAGACAAAAATTACTATTAGTTTAAGAAAATAGTTAAATTGGCAGCAAAATCCGCAGGAAACTTTCCTGCGGAATTACCTGCGGAATCTTTTATAATAGTTTGGTTTAATATAACAGATATCCGCAGCAAAGTTCGCAGGAAGTTTCCTGCGGATTTACCTGAGGATTTTGCGTTATAGTTTCGTATTCTATTTGAAATATATAAACGCAACAAAATCCGCAGGTATACCTGCGGAATTTTCTGCCAATGGTAAATCCGCAGGAAACTTTATTTAATTTAAAAATGTCCCAGGAAAATCCGCAGGTATACCTGCAGAATATTTTCCGCAGGAAAATCCGCAGGTAATACGTGTATTTCTAGTAATGCACACTAGTGTATATATATATAAGGGAAGATTTTGCTAGATTATGTCATGTGGTGCTTATTCTGTCACTTTGAGAAAAAAATTTCACACATTTAAGAAAAGTGTTCCAGTTGAAAAATATTAAAACTATTTGACTATTTTCCAATATATTTTATATAATAATTGAAAAAAGTATTTCAATTTTGATTGTCTTTGGGGAGAAAACCTATAAAAAATCAGTCTATTTAATTATTTTTTCTTTTAAACAAATCAAACAACACCTTATTTAACTTCAAAACTTTGATACTAAAATATAATTTTTCATAAGATTAGGAAAGCTAGATAGAACCTATGTTTAACCAAAATGCGAAAGGTGTCATCTTTGTTTGATGTTCATTCATCATTGGTATTAACTATAGTAACCTAATAACGTTTGGAGATGCTAAAGGAGTCACCATCTTTTGGGTTCCTTTTGCTTGTTCTTTACTGTTACCATTAATTGAGCATCTAGCATATTAGCATGCTCACTTTTTCAGTACATTGGGTCCCTTTTTCGTTGCGTTCTTGTTTTTCTTTTTTCACCTCAATTGTTGTACTTTTTCTTTACGAACGTCAATGTCTCAAGTTAATGATTCCCCAAAGCACAATACTTATCTAATTAAGGTTGTTGGTGATTTTCATGCTCACCAAGTCTTCTTTACCATTTGCTTTCATTTTCATATGTCGTAGTAATGCAATTTAAAAGTAGTAGTAATTAGTACACTAAAAAATACATCGTATAAATCATCGGCCATAATGTAGAATACATAATCAAAGTAACGTACATAGATAAAATCAAAATATAGATATAAAAAAAAAACATGCATCACTACTGTGTATGTCGGACATCATCATGTGCCTCTCCTCTGCCTCTGGCCCCGCCTCCGCCTTTGTGTTCACTGCGCCGTCTGCTGGCTACTTTGTCTCTACCGTCAAGTGCCCCACCTGTCTTGGCACGGTTTCTACGGTACAAAAATGTCTCCTCTGTCACCCTAATGATACCCTCAACTAGACACCTGCTATCAGACCCCTCAGGGAATAAACCATCGGCAATGCCTACCCGCGCCATGTCAGCTATCTCACGACACCAAGGAAGAACATCCTGAGTGTGGTCCATCTGAGCCTGATGAGTCCGCAAGATCTCCTCGTGGGCTGGTCTGGGCAGTGATCCAGGTGTGGAGGGAATCATGTATGGTTGGACACTCTGTAGTACCAGGTGATGTACTCTTCGACGCAGCTCCAGTCAACCTCTAATATGGTCGCCCGAGCCTCGGCAGGAACCATGTGGTGCTCCTAGTCTTCAAAGATCTCATCTAGCTGATGACGAGTCATGGCGATAAGAGCAGAGTCAGAAGGGTGGCGGGGTATCATCAGCTGTTAGCCAAATTGACGCATGGCGCGCTCTAGAAGATAACGAATAATAATGGTCCAACTAGCAACCAACCATCCAAAATATGGGGAGATGTCATCCCACGGAACCGTCTCACGGTGATCATCATAGCAGTCATATTGGATGTCCTCAGCGGCCATGCGGTCAAGACAACGCCTGTAAGGATCCGACACCTGGTTCCCTCTAAGGGGGATAAGGCTCTAGCACGTGATTTGGCCTCCGACACCTCTCCCCAGCCAATAATGTTAGGGAAGTGCTGTAGTATCCAACCCTAAAATAAAAACACGGTGATCAAACATACTATCACAAATATATAATATACTTTGAGAAAATGTATAAGGATATAAGATTGTTACCACTAAGAGGGTGCAGCTGCGAGCCACAGTCCTTGCCTTCCACATGCATCCCTCTCCGAGTCTGTTGTAGGTGTACGCCAGTGTAACCGCTCCTCAATTGTACTCATGGACAAGTGCGATATCCGATAAGTATGTTAGGTAAATGACATATGTGTCCGTCGAGCTCGTGTCCACAAAGAGATGAGTGCCTATCAAATATAGGAAGTAACATCTCAACACCCGCTCTCTATGTATATCCGCATCTGCCTCGTCATCATATATCTGCCTCGTCTCCACCTCCTCCAGCGCGTCAACAGGATCAACCACTAACTCCTCAATCAACATCTCTATCGCTTCTTCCTTTGTCAGCCTACCGTAACCAAGGAGGGTACCCCTGATAGATATATGCAGGAGGCATGCAATGTCGTCAAAAGTGATGGTAATCTCACCGTGAGGAAGATGAAATGACAAAGTATCTGGATGCCACCTCTTTGCAAATGCCATTAGCATCCCATTATGGATCGTCTGGAAGCCGACCTAATAGAGGTCCCTCAGTCCATAAGCTGCGAGTGCATCCTGGAACCACGGCTCGTCAGACTGCGCGAGAGCGGCAATCTTCCGACCGTGGTTGTAGAACCTTTATGGATCCCTATCCTTAAACTTTCCAAAAAACAATGTTATTAATAAGCAAAGTCAGAAACTGAAGAAAAAAAGTAATAAGTAATAACCAAAGAAAATTTACGTCCCTCTCCCAAATATGCCTGGCTGAATGATCTACATACCCTTTCAACAGGGATGCATCTATAGGACCCCCCGGGTACTAGACAGGCTCCGACACCAGATCATACTCGTGCACCTCAGGATGGGCACTGAAGATCCATCATCGGCCATCACTAGCACAGGTACAGAAGGAGAAAACTATTCCGTCGACATCTGTGGGCGTATGGCATCTGTAAGGAACCCTTAGCATCATCCCGAGACCTCTGTGATGAAGTAGTATACTGAGAAGGCCCCTCAACTGGAACAGATATAGAAGGCCCGACTGAACGGGTGTAGCACATACATCTTCTAGAACGATAGCTCCATCAATCACCTGTGATACTACATGCATCTATTCACGTCGCACAGATGCATGATGTGCAGTCCTCCTATGTATAAGTATGTCTGGATGGTCGGCCATAATTTCTACATTGTGATACAAATAAAATCGATTTAGATACTATGCAGTTATAACAAGAAAAAAAAGAAAGAATAAAATAGTTTCTCTTTCGTATATGCATCTATGGAAGTACCTTACGTTTCAAAAAACTGGGTTTCTTCCGTAGATGCATCTACGGAATGACCCAACGTTGCATTCTTCCGTAGATGAATCTACGAAAGGTTCTAAAATCTAAAAAAATGCAACAATGGCTTCTTGTCACTATTGTAGAGGGTTAAAAACCCCATTTTGGTGGCTTGATTGTTCGTTTTACACATCAAACATTACCTACATTGTCTCTAAACTATATTTCTAAAACTATCCAATCATTTCTACACATAAAAATTGAATTCTAACTCTATTATATGAAATACTCAAAAATAACTCGAAACGTTGAAAACTTACCGATTAAATTGATTTTGGAAGTTGTTGGAATGTGTTGGTAGTTGATGTTGACGTTACCGACCGAACTCAAGAGAAAGAAGACAATTTTGTGGAAGTTTGATATTTGAGGTTTGGAGAGTTTGGGTGTTTGGAAATGAGAAAGTGAAGAATGGGGGAGAGGAAGAGTCTGGCGCGGATATAAAATCAAATACTTCCGTAGATGCAGCTACGGAGGCTTCTGTATAGGGGTGTTCGCGGGCCGGTTTGGTTCGGTTTTGAGAGAATCCGATACCCAAACCGATTAAAATTAAATGGATTGGTTTGGATTGGATTTATAAATTTTTGCGATAAAGCCCAAACCGAACCGATCCGAGAAACAACGGATTGGTTTGGGTTGGATTGATCGGGTAGATAAAAATTGCAAAAATATTTTTAAAAAATAACTTATTTACAAAAATTAATTTTTCATAATATTATAAAAAATATAATATTAATAGTGTTCAAATTTAAATATTATACTACAAATTTTTCTCTAATAGATTCAAAAATATCTCACAAAAATAATATCTAAGATTAAGACTTTTGAATCTATAACTAGTCACTTGAGTTAATATAATAATGAATGTGTTTCATAACTTTATGTTCATTTATCATATTACACTATCAATTTTCTAATAACAAATTAAAATAGCATAACTTGTCCACACACAACATTTTATTTTTTTCTTATTGAAGTTGAATGCTTTGTAGTAATTTTCGTGATAATTAATTATGGTTGGTTTGGGTTGGGCTTGCGGGTAGAAAGTTGAAAATCCGATGCCCGAACCGATTGTCATTGGATTTCATTGGTTTGGTTCGGTTCTTGCCTGAACTGAAAAAATATCCAACCCAAATACTATGGTTTGGTTCGGATTCTGGTTTGGTTCGGATTTACCCGAACCAATGAACACCCCTACTTCTGTATGTACATCTACGGAACAAAACAACGTTAAACAAAAAAAAGGTGCTTCGGGAGGTACATCAACAAAAGCAGTGGGCATTTTAGGCAACTCGCATGATGGGTGAGAGATCCAAGGGGGGGGGGGGAAGATATTCTCTATATAAATCCAGAAATTGCTTTATAGAAATTGCTTTGTATTTTTGAAGGTGTTTATTGCAAATTTGATTAAGTTGTGCAAAACATGTGTGTAGTATGAATATACAAGATAAATTTATTAATGGTATGTAATATTAGAGTTATTGACATTGATGATGGTGCTCGAAAACAACAATTATGGCTGGCATTGATAGTGTTGTATAGCAGTCTCAGTTGATAAAGCCCGGCGGCGTTAATGGAGTTTATTGAACCATGTTTGATCAATATGCGTCTCTGAAGAAGTTCATATGTGAGATTCCTGATGATATGTTTCCAACCTTGGTAGGGATATTCTATTCCAACGTCAAATATGTTGGAGGGATCCTCACCAACGAAGTAAAGAAGCATCAAATCAAGATGTCACATCAAGAATTTGTTGAGATCTGCAATCTCTCATGCATATAATCTCAAGCTGAAGGTAATAACTATTCTTATTTACCTATTGTCATTACTATAATGCTTGATCCTAGTTCTGGTATTCCTACCTCTTTCGAGGTGAGGGTAGTGTTCCTTGATATTCACCTTTCCTAATATATGGCCTCTCATATCATTTCCCCAAAGAAACACAACATTTGGCAACTATCCAGAGTCAAGGTTACCATAGTTTGTAAAATTTCCAACAAAGTGGAAACAAATTGGGTAAGGGTTGTAATCGCCGACATGGTTGAAATCAAGGAAAAGGCTTTTTGGTTACCATAGAGTGTTGTGATGACAAACATTCTATAACATACCGGGTTCAACTTTGAGGGGGGAACCATACCAGAAGTATATTGCGATAGGAAATGGAGCACTAAACCAAATGGAAATAGATGTAACATCCCGATTTTATTAATATTTTTATTAATTATATTGGTAATTATACTATTTGGTATTTTTAATAATTATTTATTTATTTAGTTATTATGTGATATAATAATTATTTGAAATATTTAATTGTATGTGTGTTTGTGTAATTTGGGTTAATTAAGTTGTATGAGAGATATAGTTAATTGGGCCTTAGAGTTGGAGTCTCATAACTCATTTTTAGGGAGAAAGAAAAAATAGAAGAGAGAAGAGAAACAAGGGAGGAGCACTTGAGAGAGAAGAGAAACAAGGGAGGAGCACTTGAGAGAAGAAGAAAATTATGGAGGAAGCCTTAATTTTTGCAGCAAGTTTCAGCATAGAGTCACATCGGCAAATCGGGCATATCTCTCAATCCAATAGTTGGATCATTATGGTACTTGGACACAACGTTCCTGACTCATAGAAGTAAGTTCTAACTGGAGCGATTTTGATTTTGAGGGTTTTAAGTTTGTCTGATAAGCTGATTCTCGAACTGGTGTTTAGGTGTGTCTCCAATTGATGTTAGAAAGGATTTCTTTTGGAGAAAACTTAGAGCTATGATGAAAGAGTCCATATTTACCAAGGTAAGGGTGAGGGTAGAATTATATAACCAAGAATATGATGATTGTATGTGGGATTAAGGTGTATGAATTTTTCCATGGATTATTTGTTGTGATTCTGTCGTGTTGATTCGATGAAATTAGTTGTTGTTGTGGTGATAATTATTGTTGTTTTATGCAAAGTTGAAGGATGTTTCAGTGACGATGTATATCTCTATTTATTGGTATAGCGACCATATAGGCTTATGCCTTTGTGACGATGATGTTGTTTGTTGTGTGTGTTTGTTGCATTCATATACATACGCATTTTTGGCGACGGCCTGGATTGGCAAATTAATGACGAAGGCTTATGCCATGATGCCTCTGTTAACTGGCAATTGGCGACGGGGGATGAAGCCCAGGGTACCACATACATGTGCAATTATAGAGTCTCATTATATGTGGCATGAGTGTGATTTAATTGTGACGTGATGTGACTTGAGTTGTTGAATATGATGATGTGAAGTAAATTGTGATAATGTGAAGTTGTAATTATAAGTTGTTATGCTAATGACTTGTTGTGACAGGTACCGTCTGGAAGATGAAAAATAGTTGTTATAACTATTATTATGTTGTTGTTGATTTTGTTATTATATTAGTACAGTTTTAAGTTGTTGTTATAGCTGTCGTCTAAAAGTTTTAAAGTGATAATTTTGTATGATTTAATTCTAACATATTAATTATCATACTTTTTTTATATTTTTCGATATCTCACCCCTTCTGAATGATGTTTCCCTTACCGTAGGAAACTGACAGGTACTCAAGATAGCGGTGGAAGTTTTGAAGTGATTTTACAAAGTCTTTAGTTGCTGTTAGTCGAGTTGGTGTCTTGCTCTGATACGTAGCACTCGGGGGGATAAAACGATTATTTTAATTATTATTTCTTTTGCTGAATTTTTATATGGTTTTGGTTTAAATTGTAACTTAAAGTTACCGTGCAATGATGCTACGACTTGAATTGAATATTTATGAAGTTTGTTGATTCCGCTGCGAGTTAATTATTGAATTTAAACAAAGTGATTTTAAGTAATGATTTGATTATCGTTTTAAATTTTTGTGCTATATATCTATGTGAAGGCAAATAAGCCGTAACTGTTTTTGAAATGACGAATATGTGATACCTCAAATGAACTTGTTTGGAATTTATACTCTGATTTTCCGTATAATTTATCAGGTAGATTTGGGGTGTTACATTAGTGGTATCAGAGCAGATCGGTCTGTTTGGCCAGAGTTTTCTAATTGTTGTTTATCTCTTAGTACGCGACAAGTTTGTACAACACTGTCGGTACTTGTTGTTTTTGATTCCTTGTTACAGGAGTTGGTTTGGAACTAAGTGAGGGAGAAGCTGTGCTTCTCGGTTATGCTTCGGTTGTAAGTTGTTGGTGCTTTGGTAGTGAAGGACACCTGAATATGGAAATAAGAATTGTGCATGCATTTGGTGTGGAATAGGTTGCTGAGGATGATGAAGTGTGATTGTATAACCAGATGTAAGCAAGTGGTAGCTATTGCTACGTTGTAAGATGTTTCAAGATATTGCTAAAATGGTTGGCAAGTTAGTAAGGATTATGTTGCAATCGTATTAGAAGATTGATGGTATAAGTACTAGATTTAAACCGTGACCGGACTTTCGTTTGATCGAAGGATTGGATGTGAAGGATGTGTTGAGTATGGTGATGTCGTATATATTTTCGAGGACGAAAATATTCTAAGAGGGGGAGAGTTGTAACATCCCGATTTTATTAATATTTTTATTAATTATATTAGTAATTATACTATTTGGTATTTTTAATAATTATTTATTTATTTAGTTATTATGTGATATAATAATTATTTGAAATATTTAACTGTATGTGTGTTTGTGTTATTTGGGTTAATTAAGTTGTATGAGAGATATAGTTAATTGGGCCTTAGTAGTAGAAACATAATAGATGGATTACGGGTTAAGCCCATTAAGAGAAAAGAGATAGTAAGAGTAAAAAATTAGGGTTTTAGAGTTGGAGTCTCATAACTCATTTTTAGGGAGAAAGGAAAAATAGAAGAGAGAAGAGAAACAAGGGAGGAGCACTTGAGAGAAGAAGAAAATTATGGAGGAAGCCTTAATTTTCGCAGCAAGTTTCAGCATAGAGTCACCTTGGCAAATCGGGCATATCTCTCAATCCAACCGTTGGATCGTTATGGTACTTGGACACAACGTTCCTGACTCATATAGGTAAGTTCTAACTGGAGCGATTTGGATTTTGAGGGTTTTAAGTTTGTCTGATAAACTGATTCCCGAACTGGTGTTTAGGTGTGTCTCCAATTGATGTTAGAAAGGATTTCTTTTGGAGAAAAACTTAGAGCTATGATGAAAGAGTCCATATTTACCAAGGTAAGGGTGAGGGTAGAATTATATAACCAAGAATATGATGATTGTATGTGGGATTAAGGTGTATGAATTTTTCCATGGATTATTTGTTGTGATTCTGTCGTGTTGATTCGATGAAATTAGTTGTTGTTGTGGTGATAATTATTGTTGTTTTATGCAAAGTTGAAGGATGTTTCAGTGACGATGTATATCTCTATTTATTGGTATAGCGACCATATAGGCTTATGCCTTTGTGACGATGATGTTGTTTGTTGTGTGTGTTTGTTGCATTCATATACATACGCATTTTTGGCGACGGCCTGGATTGGCAAATTAATGACGAAGGCTTATGCCATGATGCCTCTGTTAACTGGCAATTGGCGACGGGGGATGAAGCCCAGGGTACCACATACATGTGCAATTATAGAGTCTCATTATATGTGGCATGAGTGTGATTTAATTGTGACGTGATGTGACTTGAGTTGTTGAATATGATGATGTGAAGTAAATTGTGATAATGTGAAGTTGTAATTATAAGTTGTTATGCTAATGACTTGTTGTGACAGGTACCGTCTGGAAGATGAAAAATAGTTGTTATAACTATTATTATGTTGTTGTTGATTTTGTTATTATATTAGTACAGTTTTAAGTTGTTGTTATAGCTGTCGTCTAAAAGTTTTAAAGTGATAATTTTGTATGATTTAATTCTAACATATTAATTATCATACTTTTTTTATATTTTTCGATATCTCACCCCTTCTGAATGATGTTTCCCTTACCGTAGGAAACTGACAGGTACTCAAGATAGCGGTGGAAGTTTTGAAGTGATTTTACAAAGTCTTTAGTTGCTGTTAGTCGAGTTGGTGTCTTGCTCTGATACGTAGCACTCGGGGGGATAAAACGATTATTTTAATTATTATTTCTTTTGCTGAATTTTTATATGGTTTTGGTTTAAATTGTAACTTAAAGTTACCGTGCAATGATGCTACGACTTGAATTGAATATTTATGAAGTTTGTTGATTCCGCTGCGAGTTAATTATTGAATTTAAACAAAGTGATTTTAAGTAATGATTTGATTATCGTTTTAAATTTTTGTGCTATATATCTATGTGAAGGCAAATAAGCCGTAACTGTTTTTGAAATGACGAATATGTGATACCTCAAATGAACTTGTTTGGAATTTATACTCTGATTTTCCGTATAATTTATCAGGTAGATTTGGGGTGTTACATTAGTGGTATCAGAGCAGATCGGTCTGTCTGGCCAGAGTTTTCTAATTGTTGTTTATCTCTTAGTACGCGACAAGTTTGTACAACACTGTCGGTACTTGTTGTTTTTGATTCCTTGTTACAGGAGTTGGTTTGGAACTAAGTGAGGGAGAAGCTGTGCTTCTCGGTTATGCTTCGGTTGTAAGTTGTTGGTGCTTTGGTAGTGAAGGACACCTGAATATGGAAATAAGAATTGTGCATGCATTTGGTGTGGAATAGGTTGCTGAGGATGATGAAGTGTGATTGTATAACCAGATGTAAGCAAGTGGTAGCTATTGCTACGTTGTAAGATGTTTCAAGATATTGCTAAAATGGTTGGCAAGTTAGTAAGGATTATGTTGCAATCGTATTAGAAGATTGATGGTATAAGTACTAGATTTAAACCGTGACCGGACTTTCGTTTGATCGAAGGATTGGATGTGAAGGATGTGTTGAGTATGGTGATGTCGTATATATTTTCGAGGACGAAAATATTCTAAGAGGGGGAGAGTTGTAACATCCCGATTTTATTAATATTTTTATTAATTATATTAGTAATTATACTATTTGGTATTTTTAATAATTATTTATTTATTTAGTTATTATGTGATATAATAATTATTTGAAATATTTAACTGTATGTGTGTTTGTGTTATTTGGGTTAATTAAGTTGTATGAGAGATATAGTTAATTGGGCCTTAGTAGTAGAAACATAATAGATGGATTACGGGTTAAGCCCATTAAGAGAAAAGAGATAGTAAGAGTAAAAAATTAGGGTTTTAGAGTTGGAGTCTCATAACTCATTTTTAGGGAGAAAGGAAAAATAGAAGAGAGAAGAGAAACAAGGGAGGAGCACTTGAGAGAAGAAGAAAATTATGGAGGAAGCCTTAATTTTCGCAGCAAGTTTCAGCATAGAGTCACCTTGGCAAATCGGGCATATCTCTCAATCCAACCGTTGGATCGTTATGGTACTTGGACACAACGTTCCTGACTCATATAGGTAAGTTCTAACTGGAGCGATTTGGATTTTGAGGGTTTTAAGTTTGTCTGATAAACTGATTCCCGAACTGGTGTTTAGGTGTGTCTCCAATTGATGTTAGAAAGGATTTCTTTTGGAGAAAAACTTAGAGCTATGATGAAAGAGTCCATATTTACCAAGGTAAGGGTGAGGGTAGAATTATATAACCAAGAATATGATGATTGTATGTGGGATTAAGGTGTATGAATTTTTCCATGGATTATTTGTTGTGATTCTGTCGTGTTGATTCGATGAAATTAGTTGTTGTTGTGGTGATAATTATTGTTGTTTTATGCAAAGTTGAAGGATGTTTCAGTGACGATGTATATCTCTATTTATTGGTATAGCGACCATATAGGCTTATGCCTTTGTGACGATGATGTTGTTTGTTGTGTGTGTTTGTTGCATTCATATACATACGCATTTTTGGCGACGGCCTGGATTGGCAAATTAATGACGAAGGCTTATGCCATGATGCCTCTGTTAACTGGCAATTGGCGACGGGGGATGAAGCCCAGGGTACCACATACATGTGCAATTATAGAGTCTCATTATATGTGGCATGAGTGTGATTTAATTGTGACGTGATGTGACTTGAGTTGTTGAATATGATGATGTGAAGTAAATTGTGATAATGTGAAGTTGTAATTATAAGTTGTTATGCTAATGACTTGTTGTGACAGGTACCGTCTGGAAGATGAAAAATAGTTGTTATAACTATTATTATGTTGTTGTTGATTTTGTTATTATATTAGTACAGTTTTAAGTTGTTGTTATAGCTGTCGTCTAAAAGTTGTAAAGTGATAATTTTGTATGATTTAATTCTAACATATTAATTATCATACTTTTTTTTATATTTTTCGATATCTCACCCCTTCTGAATGATGTTTCCCTTACCGTGGGAAACTGACAGGTACTCAAGATAGCGGTGGAAGTTTTGAAGTGATTTTACAAAGTCTTTAGTTGCTGTTAGTCGAGTTGGTGTCTTGCTCTGATACGTAGCACTTGGGGGGATAAAACGATTATTTTAATTATTATTTCTTTTGCTGAATTTTTATATGGTTTTGGTTTAAATTGTAACTTAAAGTTACCGTGCAATGATGCTACGACTTGAATTGAATATTTATGAAGTTTGTTGATTCCGCTGCGAGTTAATTATTGAATTTAAACAAAGTGATTTTAAGTAATGATTTGATTATCGTTTTAAATTTTTGTGCTATATATCTATGTGAAGGCAAATAAGCCGTAACTGTTTTTGAAATGACGAATATGTGATACCTCAAATGAACTTGTTTGGAATTTATACTCTGATTTTCCGTATAATTTATCAGGTAGATTTGGGGTGTTACATTAGTGGTATCAGAGCAGATCGGTCTGTCTGGCCAGAGTTTTCTAATTGTTGTTTATCTCTTAGTACGCGACAAGTTTGTACAACACTGTCGGTACTTGTTGTTTTTGATTCCTTGTTACAGGAGTTGGTTTGGAACTAAGTGAGGGAGAAGCTGTGCTTCTCGGTTATGCTTCGGTTGTAAGTTGTTGGTGCTTTGGTAGTGAAGGACACCTGAATATGGAAATAAGAATTGTGCATGCGTTTGGTGTGGAATAGGTTGCTGAGGATGATGAAGTATGATTGTATAACCAGATGTAAGCAAGTGGTAGCTATTGCTACGTTGTAAGATGTTTCAAGATATTGCTAAAATGGTTGGCAAGTTAGTAAGGATTATGTTGCAATCGTATTAGAAGATTGATGGTATAAGTACTAGATTTAAACCGTGACCGGACTTTCGTTTGATCGAAGGATTGGATGTGAAGGATGTGTTGAGTATGGTGATGTCGTATATATTTTCGAGGACGAAAATATTCTAAGAGGGGGAGAGTTGTAACATCCCGATTTTATTAATATTTTTATTAATTATATTAGTAATTATACTATTTGGTATTTTTAATAATTATTTATTTATTTAGTTATTATGTGATATAATAATTATTTGAAATATTTAACTGTATGTGTGTTTGTGTTATTTGGGTTAATTAAGTTGTATGAGAGATATAGTTAATTGGGCCTTAGTAGTAGAAACATAATAGATGGATTACGGGTTAAGCCCATTAAGAGAAAAGAGATAGTAAGAGTAAAAAATTAGGGTTTTAGAGTTGGAGTCTCATAACTCATTTTTAGGGAGAAAGGAAAAATAGAAGAGAGAAGAGAAACAAGGGAGGAGCACTTGAGAGAAGAAGAAAATTATGGAGGAAGCCTTAATTTTCGCAGCAAGTTTCAGCATAGAGTCACCTTGGCAAATCGGGCATATCTCTCAATCCAACCGTTGGATCGTTATGGTACTTGGACACAACGTTCCTGACTCATATAGGTAAGTTCTAACTGGAGCGATTTGGATTTTGAGGGTTTTAAGTTTGTCTGATAAACTGATTCCCGAACTGGTGTTTAGGTGTGTCTCCAATTGATGTTAGAAAGGATTTCTTTTGGAGAAAAACTTAGAGCTATGATGAAAGAGTCCATATTTACCAAGGTAAGGGTGAGGGTCGAATTATATAACCAAGAATATGATGATTGTATGTGGGATTAAGGTGTATGAATTTTTCCTTGGATTATTTGTTGTGATTCCGTCGTGTTGATTCGACGAAATTAGTTGTTGTTGTGGTGATAATTGTTGTTGTTTTATGCGAAGTTGAAGGATGTTTCAGTGACGATATATACCTCTATTTATTGGTATAGAGACCATATAGACTTATGCCTTTGTGACGATGATGTTGTTTGTTGTGTGTGTTTGTTGCATTCATATACATATGCATTTTTGGCGACGGCCTGGATTGGAAAATTAGTGACGAAGGCTTATGCCTTGATGCCTCTGTTAACTGGCAATTGGCAATGGGGGATGAAGCCCAGGGTACCACATACATGTGCAATCATAGAGTCTCATTATAAGTGGAATGATTATGATTTAATTGTGACGTGATGTGACTTGAGTTGTTGTTGAATATGACGATGTGAAGTGAATTGTGATAATGTGAAGTTGTAATTATAAGTTGTTATGCTAATGACTTGTTGTGACAGGTACCGCCGTCTGGAAGATGAAAAATAGTTGTTATAACTATTATTATGTTGTTGTTGATTTTGTTATTATATCTGTACAGTTTTAAGTTGTTGTTATAGCTGTCGTCTAAAAGTTGTAAAGTGATAATTTTGTATGATTTAATTCTAACATATTAATTATCATACTTTTGTTTATATTTTTCGATATCTCACCCCTTCTGAATGATGTTTCCCTTACCGTGGGAAACGGACAGGTACTCAAGATAGCGGTGGAAGTTTTGAAGTGATTTTATGAAGTTTTTAGTTGCTGTTAGTGGAGTTGGTGTCTTGCTCTGATACGTAGCACTCGGGGGATAAAACGATTATTTTAATTATTATTTCTTTTGCTGAATTTTTATATGGTTTTGGTTTAAATTGTAACTTAAAGTTACCGTGCAATGATGCTACGACTTGAATTGAATATTTATGAAGTTTGTTGATTCCGCTGCGAGTTAATTATTGAATTTAAACAAAGTGATTTTAAGTAATGATTTGATTATCGTTTTAAATTTCTGTGCTATATATCTATGTGAAGGAAAATAAGCCGTAACTGTTTTTGAAATGACGAATATGTGATACCTTAAATGAACTTGTTTGGAATTTATACTCTGATTTTCCGTATTATTTATCGGGTAGATTTGGGGTGTTACAATAGACATCCAAGATGAAGTGTTATCCTATAGATCCGGCAAAGAAAAGGAGAGCCTTTCTAATGAGTCAGTTCCTTCACAACTAGAAAAGTCAGCTATATTGAAAGAATTTGATTTTGAGATTCGAAAAACTACTCCTACTAAAGTTCTCCTTAACAAAATTTTGAAGAGGCATAAATATATGGATATGAAGATGAATTCTCTGATCCAATGCTCTTAGAAATTTGATCTTGTAGGCCTCCTAGAGTATTCACCGATGATGACGATGATGATTCTGAGTAGATTTTCTTAGTTGTGTTTTAGTGGTTATTTCCTTCTATAATGATTATTTCTTAATTTTTTCCCGTTTGGTATTTGAATTCAGCTGTCTCTTAATTTATGCAGTATATTTTTCCTTAAACGCTTGAGCATGCCTTGGTGATCTATGTGTTAGAACAAGATTGAGAATCTATGTTCAGAATCTAGTTTTGATGATAACAAGCATATATTTTGTGGACAACAATTTTATTACTAATGGTTTCATTTAGTGTGCAGATATTATGATACAAACCTTATACAGGAATCATCAGAAAAAGAGTACAACGACTACATCAGAAACTGGCTCAGATTTGAAATCAAACATCCAGAAGATTGATGAAGCTAAACATCATTCATCAAATGTTCTGAATAAGAATACGTCAAACAAGCCAAAATCAGAAAATCAGAAGTAAAGAAGCAACAATTAAGAACAAGATCATTCAGAAGAATATGCAACAACAATAGTATCACAAGGAGCTAGAATTCAACAAGAAAATCTTCAAAGAGTTAAACATAAATATCAACGATTACACACAACAAGCACAAAATCAGAAAGTACATCAGAAGCTTCAAGGAAAATGAACAAATCAGCTACAAGAAGCTTTGCAAAATCAGAAGATCACGCACATAGAAGATCAGAAGTTCTGAAGTCACAATTTCTGAAGCTACAACGTAGTGACATACAAAATGCAAATAGTCACTTGTGAACCAATGAAGAATCTACAGCTCAACATACAAATTGAATAAAATACCAAGAGCTTAAAATCAAAGGGAGAGCCGTTAGAAACATCATCACATGCAAAACGGTTACAACAATTTAATGGAACAACTCCCAAGAAGAAGTAACCCACATGCAGCGCGTTGGGAAGACAAGCTAATTCAAAGAAACACGCCACCAACTATAATCATCATGTTGAAGATAAGGTTCTGCCAAGAACAACATATGTCACAAAAGGCTCAATCTAGACGAAGCATTCAAAGCCATATTCAAACAAATTTCAACGGCTAGATTCCAACGGTAACATACCAAACTCTATAAATAGACCAAGCTTCAAAATGTGAAGGTACGCTTCCAAGTATGCATCCAGAGTATGCATTCAGTGTATGCATCAGAAAATGTATCCAGGATACATTTACATAATGAAGAACAAGAAATATCTTAGGAAGAAAATCTGTAGTGAGAAACTGAGCATGAAAGTATGAACGAAGAAATGTTGAAGACATGTATCAGAAGTTACACAAGAGGCAACATACATGAAGTGTATAATGGAACAAGAATGATACTAACACCAGCCTACTAGAAAAAAAGCTCGAGATAACACAGACAGCTCCTGCTAATTGAGCAATATGCTTCACAGGAGAACTGAACAGCACACTCATAAAAGATGCATCAAAAGTTCATGTTGAAGACAAAATCAAAAGATACAAGGGTTGTTGCTCCCTATCTGATTCTGGGAAAAGAAGATGAAGATATTCCTGAAGAAGCAATCAATTCCACGAGCAATTGCTAAACTTATGCTTAATCAGAATTAAAGGAGATGGTCTTACAAGAAGGAGTGATTGCTCCAAAACTTCAACCTCCATATTCAAGGAAAGAATATCAGAATCAAAGAAGCAAATCTACGTAAGAGTCATTGCTCTTAAACTTCTTAAAGAAGAATGAAGGTGAAGATCATATTGAAGAAACAATCATCAAAGAAAGCAAATATTCTAATTCTTCTTATTAATCAGTAAAGCGAATATTTCATCCAGAAGCTGAAGACAAGAAGACTGCAAGACATTTATTTCTTGTATTTACAATGTAAAACACATAGAGCTGTTGCTTGTATTGTGTTATATCTTAGATACTTCTGATAAGATTGTTTAGGCTCCAGAAGTGAGTTCTAGTCAGTGAGTCGTAAACATATGTACTTAGAATAGGAGACAATCTGCTTAATTAAGAAACACACCTGTAATCTCCAGAAGATATATGAAAGTTATATCCAGATAGGATCACTGAACGGTTCATCATCTAAGGTTAGTCACAGTGGTTTGCTGTGCAGGGTTAGTCACAACAGGTTGGTTGTGCAGGGTTAGTCATAGCGAGTAGACTGTGCAGAGTTCCTGAGTCAATGAACGTTATATCTTGTGGAGATCACTGGACGGGTCATTGTCCAGATGGTTAGTCACAGCAGTTGGCTGTGCAGGTTGTTAGTCACAACGGAGGATCGTGCGGGTGTAATCATGATTTGGTTATAGTGGATTAAGACCTCTGTTGAGAGGCAAATCACCTGAAGAAGGTGGACTGGAGGTAGCCTTAGTTAGAAAGTCCTTTACTTTCTGTTCATTTCGTTTTAACTTAGAACATTCAGCAAACGCCTCTCAGAACTGCACTGAGCAAGTCATAAGTTCTGATATCCATTAGAAGTTAAAATGAACATCTTATTAGTTATGCAGTTTTACATCCTCATGCTCCCGCAACACCAAAAGCATAATCTAATAGATGAAAGAAAGAAAATACGTAAAAGAAAAATAAAGGGAATTTTAATTTGATAAAGAACACAATTCAATCCCCCCTTTCTTGTGTTTTTCTCCACCTTCACTTTGTGCTTGAATTCTTGTTATATCTGTTTATATATTCCATCCTTTTTTATAATACAAAACAGGGATAAGTATACTCTTAGGGGGGATAGGGTATACTTTTTTCATTTTTCTAAGGGTCCTTAACCACTCCAAGTTTATCAAATTTGTTTCTTTGTTTGGCCACTTACTTAAGAGATAAATTATCATCATCAAAAAGAGGGATGATGTGGACCCTTTGCTTGAAGGTATGACATCTGTAGCAATTTATTTGGTTTTGATATTGAAATGAGAAGTCTTCATCATTTTTTAATGGATCTTCAATTGGAGAGATTAAAATTCAAATAGGCGTGAAGCAAGGAGACGCCCCAGCTCATTTCCCTTTTCCTCCTAGTTGTAGAAGGCCTTAGTGGGTTGATTAAGAGAGCCTTTGATATCAATTTCTTTTCCAAGTTTAAAGATGGTGTTTTCTTGGCAGTCTCTCATCTTGAATATGCTAATGACACTTTAATTTTTCGGAGCCTTCGGTTGAGAACTTATGAGTTATCAAGGTATAGTCTCTTCCTTTTAAATATCACAGTCTCTTAGTGGGAGTCAATCCTTGGTTGGAATCTACATGGGAACCCCTTGTCAACCTGATATGGAAATGTCATTCCCTAATTTTTTCCTCTAAGATCCCATCCATAACATCATTTTCATAATACTCTACAATCATTCATTTCATGAATTCCTAAGACATGGGATCAATAGCTTTCTTGTGATTTTGGTTTTCCCTATTTAAATGTGTATTCATTTGGTTCCTAAGAAAATAGTTTGAATTCACATCATCATAAGCATAGCTATTTGTCAAGAATCATCAAGATGTTATCATCTTCTTCAAGATTTCTCAAGTGTATCAAATGCTTAAGGTTTCAACAATGTTTCAATTAAGAATGCCATGAGTCAAGGTTTGGTTTCTTCTCAACATCTCAAGTCCCTTATTCATCAATTTGCATCTCAAAGTCAAGAGGGTTAAGGTTCATAAGTGTGTGTGTCTGTGTAAGATGTTCAAGATGGTTGATTTTGGTCAAAGTCAACTTAAGGTTGACTTTTGACCAAAGCTTGATCCTAAGGTTTGAGTACATATTCAAAGGATGCATATATGTCTTATTGATTCATTGAAATGAATCAAATTGATGGAAATATTAGAAGGAAGTAGATTAATTCAATTGAAAAAGTCAACAAAAGGCCTAAAAAGTCAAAGCTAGATTTTAGGGTTTTTGGTCAATCATGGTATTTCAAGTCAAGAGGTCAGTGACATGATGAAATTGATGATTAATGTTAAGTGAAATCATGAAAAATCAAGAAGAATGGTGAAAAGATTAAAAAATGGAGAATTTGAAAATTTCACTAAGTACAAAATGAACAAGTGAAATAGGGGACTTTGCAAGCACTTTGTGGTTCCCTCAAGCATCTGATTTATGCAAATAATTTTTGCAATTAAAGAGCATATTTGATACAACAACATGGTACAAATATTAGATTCAAAATCAAGCAAGAGAAGGCTAGAAAATCATGTTGAACATGATGCACCAATAAGCAAAAACACATAGAAATATTTTGGGTTACAAGGCAGTTTTCAAGCATGAATTTGGCCTCAAGATAACTGGTCATATAAGCCTCATACCATACAAGTCTCAACACAAAATTTGAAACTTGCCATGTCCTATTTCATTTGACACCAAAGTGAAGCAAAATTTTTCATTGAACCTTGAGTTTGATTCATGAAAAACTAAATGCATATTTAATTTGTGATCTACATAAAAAAACGAGGGAGATGATATTCTTGTTTTTTATTTATTCAGATGAATCCATCGTCGTCGCCCTCACGTGGCGATAGGCGCATTGGTGTTTGGTCTGAGAAGATGAAGATGAGTTTGGCGCCATTTTTTGAATGTTTTTTTTTTAATTTGGTGAGGTGTCAGCACCTCATTGGTTCATTTGTGTTTTTTATTTTATTTGTAATACTAATAGGATCAATAATAATAATTGAAAATAAAAATCAGAAAAATGAAATAAGTTGGAAATGGTTTGGGCCTGAGCTATTGACACCCCCTGTGAGGCCCATGATGCTTGTTTTTTGTATGAATTGAGTTATTTTTTTTTGGACAAGCTCTTGGACTAGGCCTGGATCAAATTGCTTCTCCATCCATCCATTTCCAGCGCCATACCCCCTGATACATCTTATTTTTAAAATTTTCTTTTTTATTTTGTTTTGATTTTTAATATTTTCTTTAATGATTTTAAAAATTGAAAAATGATTAAAAATATATAAAAATATGCATGTTTTATTTTAATAGATGTTTGATTTTATTTTCTTTTATGATTTTAATAATTGAGAAATGATTAAAAGTAAATAGAAATATGCATGATATTTGAAATTTTATGTTGTCTAATTTTGTTTTACTTTCTATTTTCTTTAATAGATGTTGGGTTTTAATTTTCTTTTTATTGTTTTTAATACTTGAAAAATGATAAAAATGATTAAAAAATATTAAAAATACATGTTATATGTTTAGGAGTTTTATTTTAGCTATTATTTTTCTCTATTTTTTGATGACTTTTGATCCAAAAATAGTGATTTGCTTTGATGAATTTCCTTTTGAATTTTTGTGTTTCTTCTTGCTGTTCCTTTCGATTTTCTAAATGACTTGGTATTTGATCTTGAGAATTTCTTTTTGTTGAATTTTGTCATGATGTTTGTGGATTATTTCTGACATGCTTACTGACTTATTATTTCTTGATGATTCTTCTCTTGATATTTGTATGATGATCTTGATGATGGTTGTGCTTGATGATGGTTGTGCTTGATGATTGAGATGATATTGTGTGCTTGTTTGATTCTCATGTTCCCTTAGGATTTCTCAATTCCATCTTAATCTTTGATTAAATTGAATTAATATTAGACATTAGGTTATAATCAAAGCATGATAACATAATTATGATTTCCTGTAATCCCAACCTTAGGACTATCAATGCAAGACAACAATAAGGACTTTAGGTTCCCTCTTTAGCTTTGCTTTCTCTTTTGCATTGCATTCTTTTTCTTTCAAAAGACTAAAATCTTAATTAATCGAGCCTTAAGCAATGGAAAAGAATGAGGAAGTGTATTCCTAACCTTGTTCTCTTTTTTCATTTATAGACTTTAGCGCGATTCAATTCACAAACAAATTTCAAAACTTAAGGTGGAGCAGTAGCTAAGTGCCCCTACATTGGGAGTCATTTACTACTATCCCTAACAAAAATACTTCAACACATTCAAAACTTTTGTGCCCTTTGTGCATTTTTTCTTTTAAAATCTTTTCTCAAAGATTAGATATTAGTCTTGTTTTAGAAGTGATTGTAAACCATCTTATTTCTACAAATATGGCAAAGTCATTTACATTTTCCATTTATATGTTGAGATAGGCTTGTTGATAAAAATCTAAGCTGTAAATTCTTCATATTAAAGATGGTGTAAATGCTTACTTTACCATAGTTGTCGAGAGTACGTTGTGTTTTCCACGAAAATTAGATAACATATTTCTTCACTATAAAATCAACCAACAAGTAAAAAATGTTTGAGAAAAACTACGGAGCTCTGACTTCTTCATTGCACTAAGATGATACGTAGGCACAGGGTTCATAAAATCCTGGCGAGTCCATCAATAAAAACCTTTTGTTTTTCCCTTAATAATCCATCCATACATTTCTTAGTAGGTTTAGCTTAGATATAAATGCCATTTGATTAGAAAAACCAGAGTGGATCTCGTTGAGTATAACATATGTGAAGGGTGCTAATACCTTCTCCTTACTTAATCTACTCCCAAACCCGAATTTGGTTGCGAGACCATTTTCTTTCCCTTATGAGGTTTTATCGTTGTTTTTCTTTCCCTGTTGGGATAAATAAAGTTCGATGGCAACTCTGTATTTTTTTACATAGAGACAAGAAAAGACATATCTCCTAGAGTCACAGGCTCTCTTGGAGGCTCTCTTTGACAGGCTTTCCTTCTTTCATTTGATGGATAAATAGCAAATTTAATCTTTGGTTGAAATGCCTTGTCCAATTTAGCTTTAGGAGAGTTGACCTCTTTTTGCCTAATGTGACAAGTTTCACAACTAAACCATGATGATTCTTCATTCTCATGTTTAATTTTTTGAACATCTACCATAGATTGCTTTAGAGCTTCCATTTTCTTTTCGGTTTCTAAAACTTTAGCTTCTAAGTATGAAAAATCCTTTTGTTTGAATCTAACTTTTTAAAAGCGTCTACGAATCCAATGTTACAAGTGCCAAAAGATAAGGCACTATCAGAGTGAATGTCCAAGTTGGAAAGAGAATGATGCCAACTTTCCTAAATTTGATGAAAGTGAGAAGTTGTTAGTCATGGCTCAAAAGGATGACACAAAAGCCAATAATGAAGTGTGGTTTCTTGACTTGGGATTCACTAATTATATGGTTGGAACAAAAGAATGGTTCAATTTTGATGAAAGATTTCGTGAATCTGCCAAGTTAGGGAATGACTCCAAGATACAAGTGATGAGCAAAGGAAATTTGAAGCTTCACATGAATGGAGTCACTCAAGTAATCACTGATGTGTATTATTTTCTAGGCTTGGAGAAAAATATTCTAAGTGTTGGTCAACTAATGCAAATTTACAATAGTGTTCAAACATGGAGGTTACAAAGTACATCATGCTGATAGAGGATTGATCATGAGCACAAATATATCATCCAACGAGATGTTTTTTGTGTCTGCACCTTTTTTTCTCTCCATGTGACTAAATATTTCTTTAGAAAATGTCACACACCTGTGGCATTACATATATGACCATCTGAGCTTCAAAGGACTTGACACACTCATCAAGAAGGAGATAGTAAATGGAATGCCTAGTTTGAAGGACCCAAAGGAGACTTGTTTAGATTGCTTGATGGGAAAGCAACATAGAGAAGCCATACCAAAGATAGCCACATGAAAGCCAAAGAAAAGCTTGAGTTAATCCATTCAGATGTATGTGGACTCATCATGCCTGCATCTAATGGTGGGAGCAAGTATTTTATAACACTTACATATGACTTTAGTAGAAAGACATGGATTTACTTTTTTCATGAAAACACTGATGCTTTTGATGTTTTCAAACAATTTAAAGCCTTTATAGAAAGAGATTCAAGCCTTTACATAAAATGTCTTAGGACAGATAGAGGAGGAGAGTTTACATCAAATGCTTTTTGTGATTTCTGTAGTCATCATGGCATCAATAGGAATTTGACAACTACCTATACTCCACAGAAAAATGGAGTATCAGAGAGAAAGAATAAGACTCTGATGAATGTGATCAGAAGCATGATGACAAGTAGAAATGTTCCTAAGAACTTTTGGCCTAAAGTAGCCAAATGGGTATCATATGTAATCAATAAAAGTCCAACATTATGTGTGAAGAACATGACTTCAATGACTCCAGAAGAGGCATGAATTGGTGTAAAGCCCTCAGTGCATCACTTCAAGGTGTTTAGGTGCATAGCTTATGTACAATTTCCTAATGTGCCTAGAAACAATTTAGAAGTCAAGAGTACAAAATGTGTTCTTTTGGGAGTTAATGAAGAATCAAAGGCTTACAAGCTCTATGATCTTGTGAATAGTAAGATCTTGATCATCAAGGATGTGGTTTTTGAAGGTGTTTTCATGTTGGTTGCATTAATGGTAAAACATACCTGGTTGATATTGTAGTATGCAGGTTGCATATGTGTGAAGCTAATACAGGTTTTTTAGTGAATGTCATGATCGATGTCATGACATCCGTGTGTGACAGCAGGAGCTGTTATTATTTATTAAATGTGTTTCCTGATTTATCCCAATTATCAGTTTAGGAAACCTTTTATTTAGTGCTAAATATTTCGTCCAGAAGGTCCTACTGACAGCACATTGTGTAACAGACAGATGGCGTGTGAATTAGGTTAACTTGGTTAACCCTAATTTGTTTCTTAAAAAGCCCAAGGCCCAAGACTGCGTATAATGTAACGCCTGAAAATTCGATTATTCGCTTAATTTAGACGTTTGGAGTGTTTAGTGAAATTTTCGTATTTTGGGACGATTTAGTAGGTATTAGTTCGGGATAGCGGATCGACAATTAATCGAGATTTTTAATATTTTTAGTATTAGAAATATTATTATAGTGTCGTGTATTATCTTGGGAATTTTCAGAGCAAATAAAATTAGACCGTAAAATAATTAGTTGGGTTGGGTGCTATGCACGTGTGTTATGAGAGAGGTGACCCAAATTGAATATTAGAGAGGTATTATACTAGGTTTAGGAACATTGAGTCATAACACCAATTAGAAGGACAAGTAGCAGAAGAGGAAGAAAATAGGAGAGTAGCAGTGCAAACGTGGGGAAGGGATTTTGGGGAATTTCGATCGGAGTTAGAGCGGCCGTTAAATCCAGGTAAGGGTGGGGTTCTAACTCTATAACCGCGTTTATGATGAATCGTATGTGGGGATGGAATTGTATGGAATTATCTCTGCTGGTGTGTAAATTGTGTGTAGAATAATTGTGTGATGTTTTTACGATTCTTTTTTTTTTGATATCAAGCATCATATAGATTAATTAAGAAGCCCCAGTGGCCAAAGATACATCCAAAGTCTCAATAGAAGGCAAAGAATCGACCCAAGTTCTGTTTCCTAAAGCCCTACCAGCTCTAACTAAGAGGTGGGCATCAGAATTGGAAATTCTATTTAAGTACAAAACAGATGCACCCTTAAGCCTACCAAGAAGGGACCTGCAATCTACAGCAATGGGATCTAAGTCTGCTTCAAAGGCAGTGCCATTTATACAGTCCACAACACATAAATGTTATTACGATTCTTAATTTTGGCTGTTCTGTGAAAATTTCAATTGTTGATGTTTTACCGTACTGTGAGTTACGTGATGCTGCTATTGAATTAAATTGTTGGAATATATATGTGGGTTGTATAAAATTAAATCGATCATGCTTTGAAGGAGAAGGGGCTGCCGATCGGCACACCCCTGATGGCGAGCGTCACAGGTTGGTAACGAGGGACACACCTTCTGCCGAGGGGCACACTAAATTGTGCTGAGCGGCACATTAATTTTGTGTTGGACGTCATATATATATATATATATATATATATATATATATATATATATATATATATATATATATATATATATATATATATATATATATATTGATGTACCTAATCTTTAATAATTGGCACTTATTGATATAAGCTTTCTAATACCATAATACATATATACACAGTAGCGTGGATGTATAAATATATTAGTTAGTTTATAAACAGTATATAAGAATTATATTTTTAGTTTTGTAACACATGATCTATCATAATAATAATAATAATAATAATAATAATAATAATAATAATAATAATAATAATAATAATTATAATACCTGTTTCATTAGTGTATGAGTATGATGGTTAGCATTAGTGTACCTTTTTATATAATAATCTAGTTACTGTACGTTGGTTCATATTAATGGTATATTATTAGTGACAGAAGAAATATATATTGCCTTTTAGGGCATTTTAGAGGTGAATATCAGAGAATAAATTTGAAGTGTTTGGTAGTAGATTAATTGATTAAATAAGAGACTAATACATAGAGGTTTAAGGGACTGTTTTGGGAATACTTTAGTGTGCCGTTATTTTCTTGGTGATATATCAGTGATGTTGTGATGCTATTATTTGTTGATAATGCGAAGTTGCATAAATTATGGTGATAATGAATTACCTATATTTATTGGTAATAACAGTGATATAGGCGTATGCCTGGCGACGAGATTTGTTGTTGTTGAGTGTGTGATGTTGCATGTACCGAGTCACATACATTTGCATATTTTGCGACGGCTTGGATTGGCAAACAGTGACGAAGGCTTATGCCTTGTTTGATGCCTCTTTTAATTGGCAATTGGCGACAGGGGCTGAAGCCCTGATTGGTACCACAGGCATATGCATTGTCGTGTCTCATTTGAGTTGTCATAAATATGAGTGTTGCGATGTGAAGTGAATTGTGATGTTGTTAACTGTGAAGTGGTTTGTGCTGTTTTTTGACTGCGACGTGATATTTTTGTATGATTTAATCCTAGTATATTATTTATCCTACACTTGTTTATATTGGTAGATATCTCACCCCTTCTGAATGATGTTTCCCTTACCGTGAGAAACAGACAGGTACTCAAGATAGCGGTGGAAGTTTTGAAGTGATTTTATGAAGTCTTTAGTTGCTGTTAGTCGAGTTGGTGTCTTGCTCTGATACGTAGCACTCGGGATGGGATAAAACGATTATTTTAATTGTTATTTCTTTTGCTGAATTTTTATATAGTTTTTGGTTTAAATTGTAACTTAAAGTTACCGTGCAAAGATGCTATGACTTGATTTGGATATTTATGAAGTTTGATGATTCCGCTGCGAGTTAATTATTGAATTTAAACAAAGTGATTTTTAGTAATGATTTGATTATCGTTTTAAATTCATGTGCTATGTATCTATATGAAGGCAAGTAAGCCGTAAATGTTTTTGAAATGACGAATATGTGATACCTCAAATGAACTTGTTTGGAATTTATACTCTGATTTTTATTATAATTACCGGGTAGATTTGGGGTGTTACATATAAAAAGACTGCATCCTATTTTGGAACTTAGACAAAAGATTTTGTATTGTGAAGAACTGTTGTTCTGTAGCTGTATCGTGTGATCCAAGCAATTGTCCTTGATGATTGCGTTGGAATAGTTTGTGTTTGTGTAATGTCAATCTAAGATTTTAAGCACGAGTGTGTGTCTCTTGATTGAAGCTTTTAAGCAGATCAAGGTGTGTTTTTGAAGAGTGTCTTCTATCTGTAATTGTTATTTGTTTATGTGTAATCACTGCTGTGATTGAGGGGGAGTGGAATGGAGATATTCCATATCTAGGGAGAACCTAGGTAGAAGGGTCATTGGGTAGTGATTAAGTGAGAAGTTGTAAACGGGAGAGTTTAGCTTTGAATTGATACTACTAATAGTGGACTTCATCCCTGGCTTGGTAGCCCCCAGAGTAGGTTGTTTGAACCGAACTGGGTAAACAATTCTATGTGTTCTTTATTGTTTTTATGATGTTCTGTTATTACTATTTGTGCTGCGTAATTATGGATGTCATAACATCCAGTTTGACATCGAGCGTGTGTTACTAGAATTTTCAATTGGCATCAGAGCAGGCACCCTTCCTGTTTACATCTGGGTGAGATCTAGGGATAACAAAATTCTGGTACTATGGAGAAGGATCTGTTAGTGTTTGGAAACAGAACACCTATCCTGGGTGGCTCTAACTATGACTACTAAAAACCTCGTATGATAGCAGCTATTAAGTCAGTGGACATAGTAGTCATAGTTAGAGCCACCCAGGAATGTCCTTGAGATATAAAACAACTCCGGTGCCTTAGGAGAAAAAATGGCTGAAGAAAAATTGGTAAGGAAGGTTCTTAGATCACTGCCTAAGCGATTTGATATGAAGGTAACTGCCATAGAGGAAGCCCAAGACATCAACAACATGAAGCTAGACAAACTTATTGGGTCTCTACAAACCTTTGAGTTGAGCATCTGTGAGCCTGTTGAAAAGAAGAACAAAAGCATAGCGTTTATCACCAACATAGATGATAATGATGGAAATAATGACAATATATCAGAAGCCATAGCCATGCTTGGAAGACAATTCAACAGACTTATTAAAAGGGTTGGTCAGAAGTCCAAATTCAATGTCAAGAACACTTCCAATGACATCAGCAAAACCTATGCTCTTAACAGAAGAGTCACAGCTGAAGAAAAGGCAGATCGGGAAAGAGGGGTCCAATGCCACGTTTGTGAAGGATATGGACACATTTGACCTGAATGTCCCACCTACCTCAAAGAGCAAAGAAAAGGTATGTCTGTCACTCGATTTGATGAAAACTCAGATAGTGATGCTGAAGAGGAATGTGCTGCTCTAACAAGTGTGTGTACACTTGATCACAAAAACAGCAAAAAGGCCCCTACCTTCGAAGAAATGGCCATCTCATACAATGATCTAAGAACCAAGAGTGCTGAAATGTGGAGAATAAAGGAGAAACAAAAGAAAGTTATAGAAGAACTGGAAGTCGAGAAAAGAGAACTTCTAGCAACCATAGCGCATCTCAATAGTGAAATCAACACTTTCAACTACAAACTAGATCAGATGTCAAGATCAATTAGAATGCTAAACAATGGAACTAACTCCCTTGAAAAGATTCTTAAACTTAGACAGGAAGGAGGAAATCGGTCTGGATTAGGATTTATAAATAAAACTGAACCTAATATTGGGTGGAAAAAATCAGAACCAGAAACTCTCCTTGTCAATCAGATGTCAGCGCCGATGTTACGACATTATGAAATAAGGAATTGGAACCAAACTAAAGGGAAATTTCAGAAATGGAGATGTCACTACTGTGGAAGATCTGGCCACCTAAAACGATTCTGCTATGAACTGGTTGGATGCCCTTGGCAAAAGTGTACTAACAATCTCAACCATCACAACCCTATCATAAAACAACAATGGGTTGCCAAATGTTCTTCTTTAATTTCTCACACCTCCTTGAGGGTGTCAACCAAAGGAGACTGGTATTTTGATAGTGGATGTTCAAAATACATGACTGAATGAAAAACTTGTTAGAAGAAATCAAGCCACACTCCACCAACTATGTGACTTTTGGTGATGGAGCCAGGGGAGAGATTAAAGGGGTAGGAAAGCTAGAACATTCAGGAGCCCCTCAACTAGACAGTGTTCTACTGGTCAAAGGTCTAGCTGCAAACTTGATCAGCATCAGTCAACTATGTAACCAAGGCCTAAAAGTCAAATTTACCAAAGATGAATGTGTGGTCACTAATGAAGAAAATGTAGAAGTCATGAAGGGAATAAGATCCAAAGACAACTTCTACTTATGGGAACCCAAAATAGCAAGTCATTCATCAATATGCTCCATGGAAAAAGAAGAAAAAGAGGTTAGACTCTAGCATCAAAAACTTGGACATCTACATTTGAGAGGGATGAAAAAGATCATAAACAAGGAAGTTGTGAGAGGAATACCAAAACTACATATTGATGAAGGCAAATTCTGTGGAGAATGTCAGGCTGGCAAGCAAACCAGGACTTCTCACCCAAGGGTCAGTCAACTCACCACCTCTAAAACCCTGGAACTACTACATATGGATCTAATGGGACCAATGCAAGTGGAAATTCTTTGAGGAAAAAGGTATGCTTATGTAGTAGTTGATGATTACTCAAGATACACATGGATAAGCTTCATTAGAGAAAAACCGACGTATTTGATGTCTTTAAGGAGCTCTGTACTAGACTGCAAAGAGAAAAGGAAAGCACTGTCATCAGAATTATGAGCGATCATGGAAAAGAATTTGAGAATGCCAAATTTGCTGAATTCTGTTCAACTGAAGGAATTAGTCATGAATTCTCTTCCCCTATTACACCCCAACAAAACGGAGTAGTAGAAAGGAAAAACAGGACTATACAAGAATCTGCCAGAGCAATGATTCATGCTAAGAAACTACCCATGTATTTTTGGGCTGAGGCTATGAACACAACATCCTATGTCCATAACAGAGTAACATTGAGAAAAGGAAACTCCTCCACTCTTTATGAACTATGGAGAGGAAAGAAACCAAGTGTAGAGTATTTTCATGTTTTTGGGAGCAAGTGCTATATCTTGACAGATCGAGACCAAAGGAGAAAAATGGACTCCAAAAGTAATGAAGGCATATTCTTGGGATATTCAACAAACAGCAGGGCTTATAGAGTATTCAACACCAGAACACAAGTGTTGATGGAATCCATCAATGTGGTTGTCGATGATCAACATGGAGAATTCGATGTCACAGAGAATGTTGAAACATTTATTGAAATTCAGGCTGAACAGACAAACCAACCTGAAGTAAGTAATGAGACTCCTTCAGAGTCAGAACCTGAGACAATAAGCAAAGATCCATCTATTAGAATTCATAAAGATCACCCCAAGGAACTAATCATAGGAGATCTCAACAGTGGAATAATGACCAGATCAAGAGGAACTATAACTAATTCCTGCTTTGTGTCCAAAGTTGAACCAAAAAACGTAAAGGAAGCCCTGACAGATGAATTCTGGATCAATGCAATGCAGAAGGAGCTTGCACAGTTCAAAAGGAACAAAGTATGGGAACTGGTACCTAAACCCGAAGGAACGAATATCATAGGTACCAAATGGATATACAAGAACAAGACTGATGAACAAGGAGTCATAACAAGAAACAAGGCCAGGTTAGTAGCTCAAGGATACACTCAAGTGGAGGGAGTAGACTTTGATGAAACTTTTGCACCTGTAGCAAGACTTGAGTCAATCAGACTTCTACTAGGAGTAGCCTGCATTTTGAAGTTCAAACTTTATCAGATGGATGTAAAAAGTGAGTTTCTAAATGGATATCTGAACGAAGAAGTATATTTGGAACAACCTAAAGGGTTCGCTGATCCAAATCTGCCCGATCATGTATACAAACTAAGAAAAGCTCTCCATGGGTTGAAGCAAGCTCTAAGAGCTTGGCATGAAAGGCTAATTGATTTCCTGACCACAAATGGATATAATAAAGGTGGAATAGACAAAACCCTCTTCGTCAAAAAAACAGATGGAAGAATCATGATTGCTCAGATATATGTGGATGACATAGTGTTTGGGGGAATGTCAGATACAATGGTAAAACACTTTGTCGGTCAAATGCAGACTGAATTTGAAATGAGTATGGTTGGGGAACTAACTTACTTTCTTGGTCTTCAAATCAAGCAAATGGAAGACTCCATATCCATGTCTCAAAGAAAATATGCCAAGAGCATAGTGAAGAAATTTGGAATGGATAATGCAAGTCACAAAAGAACTCCTGCACCAACACATCAAAAGCTATCCAAAGATGGGGGGGGCATAAGTGTTGATCAGAGTTTGAACAGGAGCATTATTGGAAGCTTGCTATATCTAACAGTCAGCAGACCAGATATCACATTTGCAGTTGGAGTGTGTGCTAGATACCAAGCAGAGCCAAAGGCAAGTCATTTGAATCAAGTCAAGAGAATTCTCAAATATGTAAATGGAACTTCTGACTATGGGATACTGTACACCAACAGAAGTGACCCGGTCTTGACTGGATACTGTGATGCTGACTGGGCTGGAAGTGCTGATGACAGAAAAAGCACATCTGGAGGGTGTTTCTTTCTAGGTAGAAATCTTATATCATGGTTCAACAAGAAACAAAATTGTGTCTCCTTATCTACTGCTGAAGCAGAGTACATAGCAGCTGGTAGTAGTTGTTCACAATTGGTCTGGATGAAACAAATGCTGACTGAGTACAATGTTCCTCAGAATGTCATGACTTTATATTGTGACAATCTCAGTGCCATCAACATCTCCAAAAATCCAATTCAGCATAGCAGAACGAAACATATTGATATCCGACACCATTTTATCAGAGAACTCGTCGAAGACAAGGTAATTTGCCTAGAGCACGTAAACACTGAACTTCAGCTAGCTGATATCTTCACAAAAGCACTTGATGCTACACAGTTTGAGAACTTGCGAAGCAAGTTGGGACTCTGCATCCTTGAAGAACCATAGTGACAAAAAAAGGTGGAGAAGACATTTATGTTGGCTTTGCCAACTTTTATGGCCAAATAGGGGGAGAAGTAACACATGTCACCCCATAACAACAAGAATGGTGGTTGTGTGTGATCAACAATTCTAATTTGCTTACTTTTGTGTTGATATGTTTGTGCTTGTGCTACTCTTGTGGTTGTTTGTCTAGTTTGTCTAAGCACTGTGTGCATACTGATGATGTATGATGTCTGTTGTGTATTAGCTTGCTTTTATAGTGTTTTGGTTATCTTGTGTCCGCTGCAAGTATTTCTCTGGTATGGTGTGACAGGTTGTTTTAGCCAAAAATTTGCCAAAGGGGGAGATTGAAGGTGTTTTCATGTTGGCTGCATTAATGGTAAAACATACCTGGTTGATATTGTAGTATGCAGGTTGCATATATGTGAAGCTAATACAGGTTTTTTAGTGAATGTCATGATCGATGTCATGACATCCGTGTGTGACAGCAGGAGCTGTTATTATTTATTAAATGTGTTTTCTGATTTATCCCAATTATCAGTTTAGGAAACCTTTTATTTAGTGCTAAATATTTCGTCCAGAAGATCCTAATTTGTGATTGAGGTGGCGTGTGAATTAGGTTAACCCTAATTTGTTTCTTAAAAAGCCCAAGGCCCAAGACTGCGTATAAAAAGACTGCAATCCTATTTTGGAACGTAGACAGAAGATTTTGTATTGTGAAGAACTGTTGTTCTGTAGCTGTCTCGTATGATCCAAGCAATTGTCCTTGATGATTGCGTTGGAATAGTTTGTGTTTGTGTAATGTCACTCTAAGATTTTAAGCACAAATGTGTGTCTTTTGATTGAAGCTTTTAAGCAGATCAAGGTGTGTTTTTGAAGAGTGTCTTCTATCTGTAATTGTTATTTGTTTATGTGTAATCATTGCTGTGATTGAGGGGGAGTGGAATGAAGATATTCCATATCTAGGGAGAACCTAGGTAGAAGGGTCATTGGGTAGTGATTAACTGAGAAATTGTAAACGGGGGAGTTTAGCTTTGAATTGATACTACTAATAGTGGACTTCATCCCTGGCTTGGTAGCTCCAGAGTAGGTTGTTTGAACCGAACTGGGTAAACAATTCTGTGTGTTCTTTATTGTTTTTATGATGTTCTGTTATTACTATTTGTGCTGCGTAATTGTGGATGTCATAACATCCAGTTTGACATCGAGCGTGTGTTACTAGAATTTTCAGTTTTTTATGAATTAAAAGGTTGAGAATGGAAAAAGCATGAAAAAGAAGACAAGAATCAATCAACCAGAAATGTTGAAAGAGAAGAAGTATGGAGAGTGATGGAGTGCATGTTAAAAATGATGGATCTCAGCATGAAGGAAGCAATGCAAGTGAGGACAGTGCAACTGAAGAAGAAAACAATGCTCAAAGGCAAGATCATATAGAATCAGCAATGAGGCAAAGAAAAAGGATAGGGTATTTGAATGACTATGTTACAAATTCAGAAGGGGAGGAAGAAGAGAATGTACATAACTTAGCATTGCTTTGCAGCAACAATTATTCTCTCAACTATGATGAAGTAGTCAAGCATGAGAAATGGAGAACAGATATGGACTTGGAAATTGAAAGTATTGAGAAAAATAATACTTGGAGCCTAGTCAATTTACCACCAGGAGCCAAGAAATTTGGTGTGATATAAAAAACCAAATACAATGAGAAAGGGGAAATAGAGAAATTTAAAGCAAGGCTTGTGGCTAAAGGGTATTCACAACAACATGACATATACAAGATGGGGCACTATCAGGATTATCTTAGAACTTGCAGCATGCAAGAAGTGGCAGGTATATATATCAGCTTGATGTCAAGAGTGCATTCTTATATGGTGAGTTGATGGAAGGTGTCTATGTAGATCAACCACTTGGCTATGGGAAAGGAGGAAGAGACAAGGTCTACAAGCTGAGAAAGGCACTTTATGGCCTTAGGCAACCTCCAGTATAGCAAGATTGAAGCATATTTCAATCAAGAGAATTTTGTAAAGTGCCCTCATGAACATATATTGTTTGTGAAGCATACTAAGGACAAGATATTGATTTTCAGCTTGTATGTAGATGATCTAATCAACATAGAAAATAATCAACAAATGTTTGAAGGATTCAAGGAATCAATGAGGAAGATATTTTCCATGACATATATGGGAAAGATGAGATACTTTATTGGGGGTGGAAGTAAAGCAAGAAAGTGCATGCATCTTCATCTTCCAACATAAATATGCCAATGAAATACTCATAAAATTTGACATGGATCAATGAAAAAAATTGTAATCCTATTATGCCATGTTGTAGGTTGACTAAGGATGAAAATGGCAAGCCAGTTGATGCCACTAACTATAAGAAGATGGTAGGAAGCTTGATGTATCTGCTTGCTACCATACCTGACCTTATCTATTGAGTGTGCCAAGTAGATAGATACGTGGATAGACCAACTTAAATTCACTTGGCAGCTACGAAAAGATTCTTAAGGTAGTTAAAGGGAACTGTGAACATGGGGGTTCTGTAATAGATGAATGAGGAGCTAGTCTTGCAAGGTGGTCAGAATCTGATTATGAGGGAGATAATGATGACAAAAAAGCACCATAGGGTATGTGTTCAATCTTGGGTCAGGTCACATATCATGGTCTTCAAAGAAGCAACCCATTGTGACTCTTTCAA